>NC_080572.1:26522970-26743370 GCF_030247185.1 Malaya genurostris | reverse complement strand
GGCCCTCCGGTCCTCGGTTCAATAGTCGGTTTTCACAGTTATTGCATAACCTTTCTATATGAGTAAGACAAAAATTACTCTGAATTGAAATCAAAACTGCTCCAATGCAAGTTACTGACCAAACGAGCCAGTAATTATACCAGCCAATGCAAATGCAAATTACTGCATGCATACCGGCCTCCAGAACCCGGTTCCAAAAGTATCGGAAATAATGGTCAAAACCTCCAATCAAAATCAAAAAGGACATTTTTTGTGAATCGACTTTAAAAGAATTTATTACATTGATTTTTCCAGAGTAGGATTCGATAATTTTTCTCGATATGTCTCGATAATTCTATTTATTTTGTTAACATAACTTAATTCTTCGACTAAAAGCATATGAAAAAAATAATAAAAAAATTTGGCCCTTTTCAAAAGATACCCAAAGTGGCTTTTTTTTTTGACAAAGTCTACATGCCCAGAAAGATTTGTTAAAATCTGAGATGGTGCAGCTAACTTCGTATACGATTTGGTACGAGTTTCGTTCAATCGAATCCTTCACTGAAGAAAATCGATTTACAAATGACACCGTTTTTGGTTTGAGTGAGACCCAATATAGAAAATTAAATTCCTTTTAAGAAAAAAAGTTAAAGTTTCCAACTAAATAATTTTCTCGCTCCGCACTGATAATTTTTACAACTATTGGCAACTAGCGATAGAGTATTATGTGAAATCTCCTCATCCATTGAGTTTCATTGAATGATAATGGCCCTTATTACCGGTATCACTACACGATGAAAACCAAGTGAAGTGATTGTGACTCTTATTATCGGTATCACTTCACAGTGAAAATCGAGTGAAGTGAATTTAGGACCTTACTAAGGAAGTCGCTTTAGAGACAAGAGTAAAAAATGAGTTTTTTCCACTACAATGATCATTTCACTATGCGTGATACTGGTAAAATCAAGTGAAGTGATATGTGAGTGATGTGAAAGTGGATATTTTTCATAAAAAGAAAACATGAAAAATCGGTTTTAACAAAAAAAACGGTTTTTGTTAGAGTATCTTCTTTCCTTGCATATCTTCCAACATATGAACGGTTGGTATGCAACATAAACCTATCATGGGACAAAATTTTATTAAAATCAAAAATGGTATTTTTATGTGAATGGACTTTAAGTTTTCTAAATCGATTTTTTTCAGTGTAAGATTCGATTTAGATTTTTTTAGTATTTTTATTAAGAAATTCGACTGACATTGGAAAAATTACTAGTGTCAAACATTTTTGTAGAATGTTTTATTTTTTGACTATAATTATTTGATTGGTAAAATGGAAAAGAAATTTGTACCTTTTCAAAAGTTAGTCTAGATAAATTTAGGAAAAACAAAGTAAGCGAAGGTACTTCCCGCTTGTGAGGAATTCTGGCAACCGTCTGAAGGCTGGATGCATTCCGGCTGCTGTCAAAATTGTCCAGGAAAAATTGCGTCTTTATCTCGCCGTACGTGTCTTGTTTATTTCTCTCTTCCTTCTTTTTTCGTTTTTTTTTATTCGACTTCATTTGATATTCGTCAATCCCGCATGTACATACAAAAAAAGGTGAGGTAATAAGATTGAAATATGGGTATGTTTGGTAATGAGAAAGCAATGTTGACATTTCCCATAATTAGTATATATGAAGGGCAATAACTTATTGCCTTTCATATATAAATCTTGCTTCAGATAGAATTGGAACAAAGACAATTGCCTGTTTTTAAGTTATTTATTATTGAATTCAAGATCTTTTTTTATACAAATGTAACGTTTTCTTCATACTTTTATGAAAAAATACGGATAAAATTATTCGTCACGGTTTCGAAGGAATTCTCGAATTTTTCCTGTAACACGGCTCATTAGGCGGCGCACACCTTCTTCGTCCATCGTTTTAGCTATCTTATTCCATCAGGTCGTCACCCAAGTAGCAATCCGCAACTAGTTCTGATGCGACAATGTCCAAACTATGTTGCAACAAGAGCATGAATATGTTTTTTATGTAATACTGGTTAAAACAATGTGACCGCAGTGTTTCTTTATAACGTAAACATTAAACTCACTATCATTTGTAAGTTATCGTTACTTGATTCTAACATATCTTTGATCATAGCTATGTTTTTAGCTACTAGTTGAAAAAAGGTTTATTTTCCGTTGAGAAACCATTCTAAATACATTAACGTATATGTGAATCGTTACTGTGAATTGATATAGCAATAACTTAGATATTATAAGATTATAACATATAATTTCCTCATTAATTCAGATAGTTATCGGTAAGTTTTCCCAACGTTATGATAACTAAAATGCAAACAAAACAACCTTTGTTGGCTTGAATATGACGAACACAATATGGAGTCTCAAGAAGTGTATGAAACGTAAATTAAACCAGGATATTACTTTTTTCAAAACTACTTTTTGCCGAAAATAGTGAATGGCAGAATAGTCATTTTTGTTCTATGCACTGTCATAAACACGAAGAAAATAATACAGGGATTGAACATCGATTGTAGTAATATTATAGTTCTCATGATATATGAATTTAAAATGATGAGAAATCACTCTACTTGGAATGATTTTGAGCATTCTGAACATAGGGTTATTTTGTTGTTTATTTTTTATATCTTTATAAACAGATTTTGATTAAAGGCGCATAAAAAACAGTTAAGTAAAATTGAATTCCGCTCGACAATTTTTGGATCGTTGTGAAATTTGTACCTTGTATCAAGTTTGTGACTTAAAGTACTCTTCTGCTTTTTTATTGATGATAGAAAAGCATTCCGGATTCATTCAATGTTTATAATGTCGATGGTAACTAAGTTTCAACTAGTTTACTTGGAAATAAGCTATTTTCAAGTTATGAAAAAATAAGTTATTTCAGTATGGCATTACAACGTAACGACAACATATTTTTAGCCGATTTAGTAGAAACTGCGCTTTTTGAGTCATGCAAGTGGTTAGATGTTAGTAACAATCACTCAAATATCTGGTTGCAAACTAGTCACAAACAAGCTAGCGTAACAAAAATTGTTACTTGGGCATCTGATTGATGTCTTTGACAACCTTTCCCTTTGCCTTGAGACTTCTCTTCATGATTGCCCAGTATTTTTCTAAAGGGCGGAATTGGGGGCAATTGGGTGGGTTAAGGTTTTTCTGAACAAACTGGACCCCTTTCTCTGCATACCGTTCTTGAACGACTTTGCTGTAATGACAGCTTGCCAAATCTGGCCAAAACATTACGCGATGGTTGTGGGATCGAAAAAACGGTGAAATTCGATTTTGGAGACACTCTTTTTGGTATAGTTCCGATGTCATTGTCTTATTTGTAACGAAAATTTTCGTTTTTTGCCACAGATGCAAATGCCCTGCCAAATCATAAATTTTCTTGCAAATTTTTCGGCAAAAACAAATTTAAATTTGGCTGGAACATCCCTCGCGCCGTTGCCAAGTAAAATTTTTGACCTGGGATTTGCCCGAAGTCAGCCTTGACATAGGTTTCATCGTCCATCAGAAGACACCCGTCAAACTTGGTCAGCACACTATTTTGTTTTATGGTCTTATTTGGCTGTTTGCTAGCTCGATACGACTTGATTCCTTCCCGGAGTCGAGTTCTCTTCACGGTACTATGGGCAGCACCAAATTTTCTGACCAAATCACGGTCCGACAGATTAGGATTCCTCTTAATCGTCTTCAAAATCGTATCACGCAGTTTCCGGTCGACAGTTTCACTCCGACGATTGGCTTGAGGCTTCCGAATTGTCGTCAATGTTTCCTTATACCGTTTAATAACGCGCCATACGGTATTTCTGGGCAATTTCAGCTGTTTAGCTAGCCTAGATGCAGACCACAATGGATCTTCCAAATAACTGTGCACAATTTGTTCCCTTCCTTCGGCTTCCATGTTCATTGTTTGCAAAGTACAGCCGATTTGCGGAATGTCAAAAATCATAAATGAAACAAGCTTTACGCTAAAAATGTAGAGCCATTCAAAACGGTTCTGCCAATCTTGTATGGCAACAATCCGACAGAAACAGAACCGTTAATAACCGCTAGGCGAAATTCTCTGTCAGAAACGGTTGTTGCTTTGTTGCCAGACTTTTGCCGGAATTCAGGCAAAAGTCCGGTAAAAATGGCTGGCAGATATAGCCAGCCGTCTGGGGGGAAATCTGCCCGCTGCGTACAAGTGGATTTTTATGGCATAGTCTACATGTCCAGAAAGTTTCATTGTTATTTAAGAGGGTGTTGCCAACATTTGTTTGTCATGCCGCGGATTTCGTCTCATGGGTTAGGGTCGGCCGTCTCAGTCGCCCGACGCCAACCCAATTTTTTGACTATTATCATGACAACGTTTATTTCACGGAGTATTGGAAGACTTCAGGTAGTAATTCTATAGAATTTAGTCGCCTCCGTTTGTTTTAAAGATAAGTCTCTCCTTAATGTTTATTTGTCCTTTATTAATTTCCATTTCAAATCTTGTTTTAGTTCAGCTTAATCACTTTTCCATTTATTTTCCGTAGGTTCTTCCATGGAGTCCCAGTACACTGTATCGCAGTCGCAAACAATCAACTTCACTCAGCAAGCGCTTCGACAGCGACAACAGCAGCAGCAACAACAACAGCAACAAGGAAATGTTCCCGGTGGGATGTCGAACCAAGCCCAGCCGCAGTCTGGTTCTCAACAGCAACCCGGTGGTCCAGGAGTACCGAATCCCCAAGCACAACAACAACAACAGCAAGGTCCACAACCGGGTGGTCCGAACTCTGGCATTTCAACCGGACCGATGACCCACGGTGGGCCAATGGGAAGTGGACCAATGGTTCAGAATCCAAATGTTCCTCTAGGAATGGGTGGTATGGGCATGGGTCCTAACGGGGGCCTAAGTGGACTTAATTCGATGGTTTCAAATTCAATGGGCGGTCCGGGAGGACAAATGATGCATAACAGTATGGGCCCTGGAGGAGTTTCGGGTGGTCCGACCGGGCCGATGGGTATGCGGTACATGCAGCAGCAACAGCAGATGATCCGAGCACAGGCGATGCAGCAGCACATGGCTGTGGGAGGCAGGCCTCCACCACCTGACTACAAAGCAACACAGCAGAGTGGAAATCCGAATGCGGCAATGTTAGCCGCACAACAACAACAGATGCTACATGCATCCGGTGGTCGATTTCCTGCCATGCGTCGAATCACGCAACAGCCAATTCCGCCCTCCGGACCAATGATGAGGGTACAACATGCAGCTTATATGCAGCAGCATGGGCATGCCGGACCTCGAGGACTTGGAGGGTTCGGACCAGGAGGCACCGGTGGACCGATGGGAGGTGGTTCTGTGCAAAGACCTCCAAATGTACAAGTTGGTCCCGAAGGAATGCCGATGGGTTCGCAGCAAGCTGAGTGGAGACACATGATTATGTCTCAGCAACAAAGTATGAGTTTTGCCGGAAACGGTGGCAATATGAGAGGAGGATTTGGAGGGGGTAGGTTTTTCGAATATAATTTTGGTGACTCGAGATAACATAAAGAGTGCTTCAATGTTTCAGGTCCAGGTGGTGCAAGTAACTCAATGGTTATGCCTAATGGGGGCCCCGTTGGTCGAATGGATCCCGCGGCTGGTGGTGGTCCTGCTGGTGGTATGACACAGCTTCAGATGCAACAACAGGTACTATTGCGCCAGCAGCAACAACAACAACAACAGCAGCAAAGTATGGGGATGTACCAGGCACAAGGGCAGATGGGAGGCGGTGGAGGCATGGGTCAAAACCCAATGCAGCAGATGACCATGATGCAGCAGCAGAGTATGATGAGTCAGATGCAAATGAGCCAAATGCACATGAGCCAAACTCAAACTATGGCCATGCAGCAGGCGAACCAGCAACAATCTGTGATGAATTCATTTAACAATCCTGGTATTGGCCCAGGCCCAGGTCCAGGAGGAGGACCAGGACCCGGAGGAGGTAACGGAAACGGTAACAACAATAGCAACAATGGTAATAGCAATGCGAACAATAGCAGCAGTAACAACGGAGGTCCTAATGGACCCAACAACAACTCATCCGTAATGCCCAACACGGACTTTAGTTTAGAGTTCCTCGAAAATTTACCAGTGGGTGATCCTAGTCAGTTCAATGCACAGGATCTTCTCAGTTCACTGGATAACGATAATTTCAACATACAAGATATTCTGTAAAAATGGTTCATCCAGTAGTTGGATGGCTAGATTGATTGCATTTAGCACTAACGAAATAGTTCAAGTATAAGAAAATTGCCTGTAAGGCTCGTTTCCAATGATGATTGGAACGATAAAATGTTCGACACGGAATAACAGATATTTATTAATTACAAGTGAATCAAACATCTAGCGAAAATAAGATGAATCAAAACAAAGGACGGCCGTCGGCTAGCGAATACCGTTCGGCAAAAATTCTGTACATAGCGAAGTATTTCTTGCTGTACATAGCATTTGCTACTCGTTGAAGCATAACGAATAGGTTTACTTTTCTATATACATAACAAAACTGTAGTATGTAAGAGCAACACTTTTTTCGTTGTACGTTACTATTAATTTATTGCATTGAAAACAATTAAAAATTACGAGAATAATATACACAGAAAGACGTGTTGTCGAAAAAATAAATAATAACTCTCTTAACTAATTAGTCGTTTGTAAATAGCTGAAGATAATAGCATCAGGATAAACATTCCTTTACTTTTATGACACTGTTTGGATTAGATGAAAACACGCCAGCATATTACGGACTTCTTCGAAGTGGTTTTGATTTGTTGACCATTATCTGTTAGTTACATACTGCCTGAACCGCGAGAAGAGTGACAAAAAGTACTACCCTTTTCGTTTACCGGCGTTGTTCCTGTGATTTGAAGTTTACGCATATACCTTTTCGCATCTTATACGCGGACAATGAAACACACTAGATGATAAAAGTGACAGTAACAGTAACAATTCTAAAGAAGGAAAATAAAGATCATCATAGAAAGTAGCTTATTTTTGAAGGGAATATTTGATGGTAGCACACTGGGGTTCGGGGATAGTAGAAAATTTTGTATTCAAAGCAAAATTTTCAACTAACATTTAAATAGGAACTAGATAAGTAAACAAAATGTCACAACGACATCAGTATGCATAGAACAATTTAAATGGAACTTATGTAATAAAATTTAAACAGAACAACAACAAAAAACACTAATAGCATCAAATCAAACATTATTCGCTAACATAGAAATATTGAATAACTAACTTATCTGCATTTCGACACAGACTTTTCCGAAACGTGCTGCTTCCTCACTAGTCTCAACTCAAAACTAGCATCAATTTAGCGCGAGGCGGATTACTTTGGGTGAAGTTCTATTGCAATTGTGCTGCCCCAGTCCCGTGACATGTAAATGTATGTTTCCGAAATGAAATAATTTGTAGTAACGAAGCGGGCAAGAACTTCTTAAGTTTATTGAAGATTTTGTGTATATCGTATTTCGATTGTTGTATACAGTTAGGATAATAAGTGTTTTCTATTGAACAAATTTAGAAATATGATCATTTATTTGTTTCGCTCTTCATTAATGCATAAGGGTTAAAAAAAGCTTCTGATTATACTCGACAGAGACCAGACCAAAACATCCTTAATCGATATATAAACATTTCCTTTGATGTTACTATAAAAACATGCTTTTGGGCATCTATGGTTCATTTGCTAAAATTCTCTATTTATATTACTTTATAGACTTATTGGTAATGGCAACAAAATTAAACTTGTCAAATTTGATATGGTTAAACAGCAAAATACTTTTTCAGATATGAAGATATATTTTTTTAAGGTACGCTCGTGATGCACGTAGGCATCTTTTACAAATAAAGTACATTTTTTCTGCGGGTAGTCAACTGAAAGGCTGACTAAAAATAAAGTGAAACTGAAACTGTCCAATATTTTTCGATTGGTTGAAATTCTGGATAATTCGGAGCATTTATTCATTAGCTTGGGGATGATATCGATCCTGTTGGTAGCATACCGCACCAGATCCACCTTGGAGTAATGGCAGTTGGCCAAAACTAGCAAAAAGATGACTTTGCCTCTACGCTTGAGGATGAACAGCAAAACACACTTTTATATCGTTTATTTAGCTCCAGCCTTAGCTCTAAAAAGTCTCTTTATCACGTACATTTTTATGTAAACTTGGGATGTCATCGTCGAAGATGTAATGAATGTTTACAGTTTTAAGGCCACGACTGCAAATCGCTTGCCAAATCGTGACCTTCTTCGCGAACTTTTAGGCAAACCCGAACTTGAATCTTTCCGGCTCATGCACACGAGAGTCGTTCAAGAATATTGCACGATTTTTGGCCGAGGAATTTTGTTGCATATGCCGGTTCGCATGTTTACAAGCTTAGTACAACTTGTATCCTTCTCGACAAAGATGTTGTTCCGCACCGTTTGAAAGTTGGTGTTATAACTTCTGACCACATCTCGGACCGAAAGATCGGGGTTGGCTTTAAAATTTTACTTACAATCTAAGGTAACTAGCCATTGTTGAAAAACACAATAGCAGCTCTCTCCTCTAGATGTTTGCTAGATAAATCTTTGTGAAAAAACATCATTTTATTAGGAAAAACGAATCAAACTAATATTTTTTTTTGAATTTCCACTCAAAGACAACGTAATTGCCCCTTAACGCACTTCAACACATTGTTGGGCAGCTGAAGATCCCTGGTTCCAGTGTTATCATATGTCCGCTGATTCTACCTCACACTCAGGGTTTCTTGTAGGTTTGGAGCACACGACAAACTATTATTTCGGCATCTTCAGCACTTTAGTCAGCTTGAAACCGGATCACTCCGTATTTTCCAGGTATTTGTGCAAAATATTTTACTAGAACATTTTACTAGAACATGAGTTTTGAATCAGTCTCAGGGACACTTCGCTTGAGTAACGTGAAGCTGAGTACAGTTTAGTTTAATTTTATCAAAGCTGGTCGGTATTTTACAACTATGGCTACATTTCATTGGAACCTTTACTATGAGACTGGGGCACAAGCGCATACATACAGGAACAGTTACTTACTATTCTACCGGGATTGGTCTACTTTCAACTACAAAAGTCTCGAGTATAGTCAATCAAAGGTCGTCGTCAGTTAAATTCAACTTCTTCGTACTGTAACTGTAATTTATAAGTATTTAAATTAAAACGCAGAATTAAACAAACCCTGGTCACCGTGCGACTATTTATTAAACAAAACCGATGTTAAATAACATAATCTTAAATGACAAACGACAAACTAAACAGTAGTCAACAACAACAGTAGTCTGTTAGTACTAGTAGAAATAGTTACATAATTGACATTAGTACTAAACCAAGGCGAAAAACAGATGAAAATAGTTGATCAAAATTTTCATTTGTTGACGACAGCAACAGTCACAGATATATAGTTAATGAACAAGACCAGTCAGTCATTAGTGGCTCTGAGTAGATATAGTGAACATCATTCTACAACCCGTTGGTTGAAACGGTTTACTTATTCACATATACGAAAAAAATGTATACAGAAAGTTTTAAGGATTTACTCACATACACACAGGTATACTGAGTACGGATTCAGATTCAGTTTAACCTTTAGTTTTGTACAGTTGCAAGTTGTTTTTTCCCATGAAACGCATATTCAGTTAATTATTTTTGCTGTGCATGTTTCACGGCATAGTTTTCGTACTGCGATAAGTGGAATTTTAAATGTATATTTTTTTTACTTTTTGAAGAAAATTTGAATGCCAGATATGTTTAGCGATCTACTATTCTAGATACGCGTGTACAGTTCCGAACGAGGTGCAAGGGGGAGATTTTTTTACAAACAGATATTTTCCTTATGATTATAAAAAGAATATTTTTATATTTTTCATTTGAGATGTACATATTTTTACTATATTTTTTATTTCTCCGCATACGGTGAAATGTAAACAAAGCAACAGCATTGAAAATCATTTACTTACGACAAATATAACAACAAAAAATCATGAAAACATGGAAAACAAGTTCATTGGCACAAGGAATAAAAGAGAATAAAAATAGATAATTTAATTGAAGGTGTACAGACTTCTATTGAACTAAAACAGTTTCCGAACGCATTCCACAGTTCTCTGATTGTTTCTACATTGGATAATTTCAAGGAATTGTCATTTTTTGATACACATTTCGATTTACGTGTTTTTGCTTTCTTAGAAAAAATGCAACTGTAAATATCGAGTTCCTGCGTTTAATGTAGTTTAGATACTGCAACCAAAATAATAAAAACCCTTGAAAAATCACCTTAGGGGAGAGTACATGAAATTTTCGAAAATTTTGATTTTTTGTGTACGTTTTTGAAATATTTGGTTTTTTGTGTACGTGTAAGTGTGAGAGCGAACCTGCATAGTACGGTAGGATTCGGCAGGGTGCGATGTCGTCGGTGCGACTGAAGCGATCTGTGACAGGTTTGGACAAATAGGCAAAGAAGATGATTTTTTGCCTTTCTTATATCAACTTTTTTCAATAGTAGTATTTCGACGAATTTTTGGTGTAATATATAAGAGAAAATAAATAATATGAGAAGGGCATCATTACACCACTAGGTAGATTAAAATAGGTTTTTATATTATATGTACGTCAGGAAAATATTTCAATCCCATATTATTATACAAGTTCGACTCTAGATTACTATCGCCCTTATTCTGAATAACGACGTATATCTTTTCTGGTGGTTTGAACAGAACATTTGCAACAAATTCCTCGTTGTCGGAAAAAATCTTATATTCGCGTGTAGTTTTTATCGTCATTATGTTTTAAAATCGATGTTGCTGTTGTATATCCTGACTATCTGGTTCGTCTATCATTCAAAAATCAAAGTTTATATTTTTGAATGAATCCTTTACTCAATTGAATAGATTATGCGCAGTTGAAATTCGAATGGTATTGGTTTGATGCAAACTAACTTTACACGTGTCCTTTCACGGTTCTTCCAAACCATGTGAGGCTGCCAAATCCTATGTGAGGCTGCCAAAGAATTTCATTCGGCCCTAATTTTATAATTTTTCTCATGAAGTGCAGTAAATGCTCTGAACTTGTATCGTGTATGATGTCTTTCTCATTTTCATTTTCTCCTGTATATTACAGCAGAAATTTCCCGAAATACTACAATTTAAAAAAGTTCACAAAAATTTTTTTGCAGATTTCTGTTGCATAGACTAGATTTCATGATTTCATTTCTGTTGCATGTAGATTTCTGTAGTAGACATTAATATACTACATTTGAATTTAAGTTAGTGAAAATCTATTCAATCATATGTGAGAAAATGAAGTGAGCTCCATTTTATCATATTTGATTATTATTATCGGTACTTCCGGAACCGAAAGCTGGATATCGGCATAGTGACATTCGGTACATTCAACCATGTACTAATATGACCTACACGTTTTTTTACAATTCTCTATGATGATTTGAATTTTGGAAAAAATGTACCGATAGTCGGACTTGGATAAAATTCAGCTAATCATTTATGGGACTAATGGTTTATTTGGTTACAAAGTCTCATGGTCTGCAAACTAGAGAAAATCACTAGCCAAGGAAACTTATGAACAAAGTATTCCTGAAATTGACGTTTTCATACTGAGCACCTCCGGAACAAAGGGTTTGATCCGAATGAAAATCTGGATATTCTTATGGCATCTTAAGAACTCCCATCTCCGAGAAAAGCAAAACCTTGGTATAACATTCCTGTAGTGGAATTTGACTTTCTGTTTCAACAGACTTCGCAGCCGATTCAGAGTATACAGCTCCATTGCATGGTTGGTGCTACAAGCCTATTGACACAACGAATCCTTCCAGGTCGGGGCACGAACATACGACAACTGGTTTGTAAGACCAGTGCCCTATGCATTGAACCGCCAACCCAGGACAATCTCCGAGAAAAGTGAGTGACATTATTTTCACATTTTTAATGCACTATTTCCATATTTTTGATGCATATCACCCTGTAATTCCGGAACCGGAAGTTTTCCTTATTCCTTATATTACATTTTGGTTGCGAAAGGGTTCCAATCAGCTTTTTACAGCCCTGTCCAAAACGTATTGCCCTCCCCGTTAATTTGTATCAGGCCGAATTAGCGCATGCGCGCCATATAAACGCCTCTTTCAATATGAGAAAATTATATTATTACCCAACAGTTTCTATTATTTATTCATGTTGGTTTTCTTACCTTTGGTCATAGTTTATATTCTGTTTTACCTTAATTCCAGTGTTCTATTCAATTGTGTTCCGTAAGTGTCTTTTGTTGTCCTTCTATTTTATTTCCATTCCGTACTATTGCTGATGTTATTTTATTCCCTGAAATGTAAAAGTTAGTTGTATGCAGTGGTGTTTTTATTCTTACCGATGTTCCATTTTGTATCTAAGATTTCCTAAGAATGTTAATTAAATTAGATTAGGTATTAGAATTGCTGGAAAAACCGACTTTCGAACGAAGCCTTGGAGACCCATAGTGTTATATACCATTCGACTCAGCTCGACGAGATCGGAAAATGTCTGTGTGTGTGTGTGCATGTGTGTATGTGTGTGCACTTTTCGAAGATATTTGAACGCGCTCAATTTTCTCAGAGATGGCTCAACCGATTTTAACAAACTTGGGCTCGTTTGAAAGCTACTATCGGGGCATTGATTAAGTTCGAAGATAAAATGGCTGTGACTTTTGGTTCCGGAGATATGATTGTATAAGTGACGTAGCGACAAAAAGCGTTGTATTTGAACGCGCTCAATTTTCTCAGAGATGGCTGAACCGATTTGAACAAACTTGGACTCGTTTGAAAGCTACTGGCGGGCCATTGATCAAGTTCGAAGATCAAATGGCTGTGACTTTTGGTTCCGGAGATATGATTGTATAAGTGACGTAACCGACAAAAAGCGTTGTATTTGAACGCGCTCAATTTTCTCAGAGATGGCTGATCCGATTTTAACAAACTTGGGCTCGTTTGAAAGCTACTGTCGGGCCGTTGATCAAGTTCGAAGATCAAATGGTTGTGACTTTTGGTTCCAGATATATGATGGTATAAGTGACGTAACCGACAAAACACGTTGATTTTTACCGCTCTTGTATATATAAGGGTGCCAAAATTTTGGGATCAACTCTATTTTCGTAAAGTTTGGCATCAAAAATTTTTTTTCGATTTCGAAAATTTCATGGTGATTTTTAAAGATATATGAAAATTCCACTAAGTGGACTAAGAAGGGTTTTGCCTTTCTCTATAGAAAGGTATTAGAATTGCTGGAAAAACCGACTTTCGAACGGAGCCTCGGAGACCCATAGTGTTATATACCATTCGACTCAGTTCGTCGAGATCGGAAAATGTCTGTGTGTGTGTGTGTATGTGTGTGTGTATGTGTGTGCACTTTTCGAAGATATTTGAACGCGCTCAATTTTCTCAGAGATGGCTGAACCGATTTGAACAAACTTGGGCTCGTTTGAAAGCTACTGTCGGGTCATTGATCAAGTTCGAAGATCAAATGGCTGTAATTTTTGGTTCCGGAGATATGATTCTATAAGTGACGTAACCGACAAAAAGTGTTGTATTTGAACGCGCTCAATTTTCTCAGAGATGGCTGAACCGATTTGAACAAACTTGGGCTCGTTTGAAGGCTACTGTCGGGCCATTGATCAAGTTCGAAGATCAAATGGCTGTGACTTTTGGTTCCGGAGATAGGATTGTATAAGTGACGCAACCGACAAAAAGCGTTGTATTTGAACGCGCTCAATTTTCTCAGAGATGGCTGATCCGATTTCAACAAACTTGGGCTCGTTTGAAAGCTACTATCGGATCATTGTTCAAGTTCGAAGATCAAATGGCTGTGACTTTTGGTTCCGGAGATATGATTGTATAAGTGACGTAACCGACAAAAAGCGTTGTATTTGAACGCGCTCAATTTTCTCAGAGATGGCTGATCCGATTGCAACAAACTTGGGCTCGTTTGAAAGCTACTGTCGTGCCATTGATCAAGTTCAAAGATCAAATGGTTGTGACTTTTGGTTCCAGAAATATGATTGTATAAGTGACGTAACCGACAAAACACGTTGATTTTTACCGCTCTTATATATATAAGGGTGCCAAAATTTTGGGATCACCTCTATTTTCGTTAAGTTCTAGTGCTCAAAAGTTCAAGCACCTCGAAAAAAGCCTTCATGCAAAATTGGACCTAAATCGGACATGCTTAAGGGGTGTTGCCCGGTGGTAAAGGTTTGACAATTTTCGATCTTGAAAAAGCACCATAGGGGGGAGTACATGAAATTTCCAAAATCGAAAATTTTTTTTGATGCCAATACTCTTAAAACTGCATAAAACATCGAAATTTAGTGTCATCTCAAAAAAAAATTTTTTCAAAAAAAAAATTTTCGAGATGATACTAAATCTCGACGTTTCATGCAATTCTAAGCCTTTTGGCATCAAAAATTTTGTTTAGATTAGCATCACTGATTACAAATAGGCAACGCTAATGTCAAGCACTAATTTGGAAAAATGATGCTGACTGTGTGACATAAACACTGAAGCATGCTTTTGTGAACTACTCGAATCAATCTGAATCAATTAGTTTCGAAATTAGTATCCGAAATTATCTAATAAAATTATGAAATACATTTTCATGAGACTTTTATGAAAGAAGAGAAAGGCATTATCACACCACTAGGTGGATTAAGAAGGGTTTTTTAGATTAGCATCACTGATTACGAATAGGCAACGCAAATGTCAAGCACTAGTTTGGAAAAATGATGCTGACTGTGTGCCATAAAACACTGCAGCATGCTTTTGTGAACTACTCAAATCAATCTGAATCAATTGGTGTCAAAATTAGTATCCGAAATTTTTTAATAAAAGTATGAAATATATTTTCATGAGACTGTTATGAAAGAAGAGAAAGGCATTATCACACCAGTAGGTGGATTAAGAAGGGTTTTTAGATTAGCATCACTCTTCTCATACAAATAGGCAACGTTAATGTCAAACACTAGTTTGGAAAAATGATGCTGACTGTGTGACATAAACACTGAAGCATGCTTTTGTGAACTACTCGAATCAATCTGAATCAATTGGTGTCAAAATTAGTATCCGAAATTATTTAATAAAAGTATGAAATAAATTTTCATGAGACTGTTATGAAAGAAGAGAAAGGCATTATCACACCACTAGGTGGATTAAGAAGGGTTTTTAATGACATCTTTGTACGGCCGGTCATGATGGTTCGACGGAAAAAAACTGAGAACATGCATTTTTATTTAAATTATATTGACACTTGAGTCTTATAAGTATTGCTTCAGCATGTTCACATTTAGTTGTCATCGGTTGATCCTTGACAGTGTTACCATCCGCTCAGGCACTTTTGAGCATCTGGTGTACACTGAACCACAATCGAAATGCATCACTACCAATTTGGTACAACGCACTCGAAAACACGGTAAAATGTATATTGTGTATACACACAAAAATACATACATACACACAGAGTCACACACATACACACCTGCATACATACCCACATGTATTCCACACGCAAGCATTACAACATTGAGTTACTATTTCTACTCTGATAGATCCTAACTAAAACTAGTGTGCCAATAGTCATCTCATTAGTAGAGTCACCATGTTATTTTAGCGATCACTCGACTTTTAATAAATGAATTGTGATAAATACAAAGTCTTTGCCTTGTCTCTAAGAAGCAATAACGCATAGCAGTAGTTCGGAAGTGGTTCAATACTGCTGTTTTAGCGAAGCAAAATGCTCCAAAATTCATGTTACTTCTGAAATTAATCTATCAAACAGAGATCACAGATCTCACTATAACTAATAGTTCTCGCATATGAAATGACTAATGGATTTGAGATGAATGGAGGTACCGTTACCCAATTTCTATCTCTTCTAATGGTCGATCGTTAGTCCTGAGCTGAAACGGTGGCCTTTATTACCATTCTTGCATGCACTTACTCTTACATTTCACTCACACATCATCTCACCCTTCAGGTCCCAAACGATACATCCTCACAATACAAACTGGATGAACAGCGTTTGACAGCTATCAGTGGTTTGTCCATTGGTTAAGTCATTATTATTCCGTTCTATTCTACAATATTCTATCTCATTCCACAGTAATCCATTGTACACAAACCACCAATAAACGTCAAATATGGACTCGATTCACCGTTCACCTGTTGTCATCGTGTGAAACCCAATTGGGATATGTTCACTCCACTTAACTTCCACTTCACACTGGTAATAGGGACCGGTAGTATGAAAATAGAACATAAAAAGAGCTCAGTTAAGCCCTACCGGCCTCTCCAACCCCGGATGTTGGAACGTAATGCAATCAACATCTTATTCACTCACAATCGAAAGGTATCACCATGTACGGTTTGATACAACGCAGACATACATACATGTATAAATATATACAGGCACCAAGGGTACACACATATATACATACATACACACACATGTGTACATACATATACATATATACAAATATGTATTTCACACGCAAATATTGTAACATTGATTTACTATTTCTATTCTAATTGATTTTAACTAAATTCATTGTGCCAATAGTCATTTCATTAATAGAGTCACCATATTATTCTACCGATTACTCGACTTTCAATAAATGAATTGTGATGAAATCAAATACAAAATCTTTGCTTCATCTCTGATAAGCAATACCGCATAAAAGTAGTTCAGAAAATGTACGATATCGCTGTTATAGCGACGCGAAATACTCCTAACCTCATCTCACTCTCGAAGTCAATCTATCGAACAGACACAACAGATCTCGCTCTAACCAATGGTTTTCATATATGAAATGACTAATGGATTTGAGATGAATGGGAGTGCCGTCACCCATTTTATATCTCTTTTATTGGTCGATCGTTAGTCCTGAGCTGAAACGGTGGCCTTTATTACCGTTCTTGCATTCCACTTCACTTATACTTCACTCACGTATCACCTCATCCATCAGATCCCACACGAGCACAACAAACCTCACAGAATAAACGTCAAAGATGAACTTAATTCACCATTCAACTATTCCGTTATCGTGTAATATCTGACTGGGGTACGTTCATTTCGCTTAATTTCCCCTTCACACCGGTAATAAGGGCCGGTAGTATGAAAATGAAAAATTAAAAAGAGCTCAGTTAAGCCCTACCGGCCTCTCCAACCCCGGATGTTGGAGCGTATTGCAATCAACATCTTATTCAAATCGTTTCATGCCTCACTCAATAAACTCAATAATTAAACTAAAAGTTATAACACATATTTATATTAAATTTTTTTTTTTTTTTTTTCCCTTTATGGGCTGCTCTGGCCGAGGGGGGTGGTTACAACGATCCACACTTTCCATACCAGACGAACTAGGCTATGGTGCCCAAATGAACACTAGTAACGAAGGAGGAAATCCTCCAGCATGTAACCCAAGCGACAGATTCCTTTGCGGCTATCAATTTGCAACGAAAGATACGAGTATCTTCTATTGCAAGTTCGCCAGAGAATTTGTCACTTGAGCAGGAAGTGTGTGCTTCACCCTGTAACCAGTCAATCATTGAGTCGTGCGTCTCTGTCGTATTCGTATTTTGTCATCCTACCAGCTGCTTCTGTGTCTTAAATGCCCTCGTCGATGAAACTTTGCAAATTTCGCATTGTATCCGCTTCGGTCTTGTCCCTGCTTTCCTAAATAGTCTTATATGTCTGAAGCGGTACAAACGATTATTACTTTAAAGTTCCTAAACAGATGTAGATATGTTTGATCTACTAACACTATCCATTCTAATCTGCTCTGATTAATTCTATCTTTGTCGAAGTTACGTTACATTTCCTTTTCCCCATTGCATCGCTTTTTTATTATGCCGGAGAAACCTGTTAATATCTCAATGTGATAATTTATCAAGAATAAAGAAATAAATATTTATAATATTACAATAACAACAACAATAATAATAATGATAATAATAAAAGTAATAATAAAAATAGAAATATTGTGACTTACCAAAAGTTAATATGTCATCAAAAGATTTATTACAATAACATACCAATGTTTCGTCGTTTCACTGGGGCTCTTGATTTGTTTTCAATTTCCTTTTGGTATTCCTGTAGCATCCTAGTATATCCATATCGTTTTTGTCTATAATCTTTTATTTTGATATTTTCTCGTGATAAGAATAAAAGAAAATTAGGTGTTAGTAAGCTTGTTAAATTATATAATGTAAGGATGCGCATTTAACACTAGATTACCCAGGAAAGTCACAATATGTAAACAATGGAAGGACCGCGTGAAATTCTGTGAACTTTTTTAATTCTTTATTTACCGATATATGCACTTAGGAATACTGCACTAGCTTTTATTTATTCTGTCACAGTTTATATTATTGACTTTCTCTCTTTCCATCATTCTGACTGCCTTTGAGCAGTCTAGGTCTAAACTAAGTGTTGGGCCTTCTAGTGTTGAGCACGCATCCAGGAAACAAGAACTACATGTATTTCGTGAAGAAATACTAGGTGTGATTGGATGAAATGGTCCACGTGAACCGCTCTCTTCCAGAAACACACATCTCACACTCTTAGTTAGAAGGTGACATCTGTGTCCAAGTTTGAGAAATCTAAGTACATTCAAACCTTTCCCGATATGAGAGTGTATTCACACTTGATTAATCAGTTTCGTCATCATTGCAATTTGTAAACATTACCGATACCGAGCCGGATCGGAAAGGTTTGAAAGTTCTTAAACGGTTCATAGGATATCAATTTACTCCTATTCCTGATAACAATAGTCCTCCTTTTAGAATTAAATTCACCAAGCTCAGGACGAATATGATATATTAATATTCATCCCAACTGGATCAAAATAATTCAAATTGGTGACCAATTCCAGGCATAAGAATGCTCGAAACCACCTAATGACCTATTGTCAATTTCAAGCATTATTAGTCCTGTCCACTCCGTGATCGATTCAGACAACACAATAATTTTCATCTTTTAAATTTATAAGCTAACGATCGATCTCGGTATGGTCAGACTTTGTAAATACGCGAAGTGTAAATTGACTCCCACCCCCATCCACCAAGCGGGGGTACGCACCCTGTAGCTCATCATCCAAAGCCTAGGGTATAACACATATTTATATTAAATTGTAACAATAATTAATCGTATCTGATGATGTTTGCAATACCGTCAAGCCCATCAACCACGGGAGGGAACCGGAAGTTGGATACATATGAAATTCCGGAACTTTGTTTGGAACCATGAGACTTTTAATTCGAATCTATGTTTGTGAAACTTGGTTCAACTATCTTCGAGGAAATTAAGTGATTGTAATTTCACATTTTTGGTGCATATGATCCTGTAATTGCGGAATTTCGTATGGGACCGTGAGACCTTTCATTTGAATATAAGTTTGTGAAAATTGGTTTAGTCATCTCCGAGAAAAAAGAGTGACATTATTTTCACATTTTTGGTGCATATCACCCTGTAATTCCGGAACCGGAAGTCGGATCCAAATGAAATTCAGGAATTACGTATG
This sequence comes from Malaya genurostris, assembly GCF_030247185.1. Classification (NCBI taxonomy): domain Eukaryota; kingdom Metazoa; phylum Arthropoda; class Insecta; order Diptera; family Culicidae; genus Malaya; species Malaya genurostris. The sequence goes on along the minus strand of NC_080572.1, from coordinate 26,723,783 downwards.
GGACCGTGAGACCTTTCATTTGAATCTAAGTTTGTGAAAATCGGTTTAGCCGAGAAAAAAAAAGTGAAATTATTTTCACATTTTTGGTTCATATCACCCTTTAATTCCGGAACCGAAAGTCCGATCCAAATGAAATTCAGGAAATTTGTATGGGACCGTGGCACCTTTCATTTGAACTTAAGTTTGTGTAAATCGGTGTAGCCATCTCCGAGAAAAAATAGTGACATTATTTTCACATTTTTGGTGCATATCACACTGTAATTCCGGAACCGGAAATCGGATACAAATGAAATTCAGGACCATGACACCTTTTATTTGAATCTTAGGTTGTGAAAATAGGTTTGGCCATCTCCGAGAAAAGTGAGTGACATTATTTTCACATTTTTGGTGCATATCACACTGTAATTCCGGAACCGGAAATCGGATACAAATGAAATTTAGGACCATGACACCTTTCATTTGAATCTTAGGTTGTGAAAATAGGTTTGGCCATCTCCGAGAAAAGTGAGTGACATTATTTTCACATTTTTTATGCATATGTCTCCGTAATTCCGGAACCGGAAGTCGGATCCACATGAAATTCAAGAACTTTGTATGGGACCTTTTATTTGAATCTTAGTTAGTGAAAATCGGTGAAGCCATCTCCGAGAAAAGTGAGAGACAATATTTGTCACACACACACACACACACACACACACACACACACACACACACACACACACACACACACACACACACATACACACACACATACACACACACACACACACATACACACACAGATATTTGCTCAGCTCGTCGAGCTGAGTCGAATGGTATGACATTCGGCCCTCCGGGCCTCGGTTCAAAAGTCGGTTTTTGCAGTGATTGTATAGCCTTCCTATATGAGAAAGGCAAAACTATCAATTTTAAGGTAAAATGATCATCGATGTTCTGTATCACATGGTATAAATAGCTAAGTTGCCTGGAATTGCTCAATAAGACAGATAAAGTCAAACTGCTTATAAAGACGGAATAATCAAACTGGGATCGGACTGACAGTAAATCTGTCGAAACAAAATGTATGAGAAGAAAAGGCTTTAGAATATAACACCTTCCTACTCGAATAATGGTGCGTGGTGACGATATCCTGGTGGTTCATGAATTCGTGTATTCATTCATTTATGACCGCGGATAAGGATACAAGAAAACTAATACGTTACCACAAGAAAGTAATCAACGGCGTATAAACCAAGGTTTTCAACAACTGCATGGAGATCCACCTATTATACGTACAGCTGAAATTGGACAGCTACGATTGGCTGGGCATGTCATCAGGATAATGGTCGCAAACATTTGAAAATGGTTCTTAAATGTGATTCGGAAGGCTCAAGAAAAAGAGAATCATAGCGAGCAAGGTGAATCGATCAGATGGAGGCAAAGAGTGGTCATAGTCCGAGCTGTATGGAGACGACTTCTAGATACATAATAAACGGACTTGAGCTGATACGTGACAAAAGTACTCCACGAAACACCAGAAAAAGACCACTAAATGCAAATAAATTCGATTAACTATATTTGTGAAAGCGTTTGAAATTCAATTTTCATACATAGTTTAGTTTCTCATTCATTCTTAGTTAATAACACATGGAGCAATAAGTCCCGAGACTAACAATGGAAACAACATTTTATTTGCAATTTTTTTTTTATTCATCAACATAATCACCTTTTAGGGTGATACAATGGTTCCAACGTTTTTCCAATTTTTCAATACCATGTTTATAAAAAAATTTATCTTTCGCTTCAAAATAAGCTTCAGTTTCAGCGATGACCTCCTCATTTGAGCCAAATCTTTTTCCCTGGAGCATTTTTTAAGATCAACAAAGAGCCAGTAGTCACTGGAGGCTAAATCTTGAGAGTATGGGGGGTGGGGAAGCAGATTAAAGCCCAGTTCGTTCAATTTCGCCATTTTTTTCATCGACTTGTGGCAGGGTGCATTGTCATTGTCGAAAGCAATCGCGGCACCCACTTGGGAAAAACCTTTTTCATGCTCAATTTTTCATGAAGGATAGTAAATACACTTCCATATGATATCTGTGTCATCTCAGCAATCTCACGGAGCTTCACTTTACGATCTTTCATTATAATTTTTGTCACTTCACTCACATTTTCCGGTGTAACGGCTTCCACAGGTCTACCCGAGCGTTCCGCGTCATTTGTGTCGGTACGACCACGTTTAAACTCGGCGAACCACCGACAATTCGTTGCTTTTGATGGACAAGAGTCCGGATAACATTTTTCAATCCATTGTTTCGCTTGCACGGTGTTTTTACCCATTAAAAAACAATGTTTTATCAAAACACGAAACTCGGTTTTTTTCCATTTTTTAAACAAACTACAAAACAACTTTACTCCAACCTCGATAACTCAGCTGTTTCTGGTCGGATCGACTTAAAATTTTGACCCGTTTCAAGCAAAGGTTAGTACTCTAGAAAGACGTGGTTACTGGTTTACTACGAGCGACATCTCTGCTTTAGTCTCGGGACTTATTGATCCATGTGTTACAGTGAACAGTGTATACCGTAGAAATTAAATTTATTTAATTTTATTTTACTCGACAGCTGTCCTATGTCAATCTTGCGATTATGTTTCTGACATTACTTACTCCATGATTTTTGTGATAAATTTTATCTGTTGCATTTTTTACAGTAGAATCCATATTAGCAAATTAAATCAAAAATATTATTATGTTAACATAGGTGTTTAGCATCATAGTTGAAACCTGTTGGATAGGTAAACTCTAATCGAAGACCTTTATAATGATAAAAACTACCTAAATTATTTTTGCATTGTCAAGGTTCAAAAACAGGAGGGAACAAAATATATATACACGTCCGATCAATTTAAAAAAATCCGATTCACTGGATACCGATTGGAAGATATTAAACTGTGCACTCGAACATACGACAAGTCAATTGTCATATGTTCGAGCTCCGACCTGGAAGGATTTTATGGTTTTGTACTCTATGAATCGGCTGCGAAGTCTGTTGAAACAGAAGCTCAAATTCCACAAAAGGAATGTAATACCAAGGATTTGCTTATCGAGACATATTCGAAAATAGACAATTTCACTAAAGGGAAGTTGCCTACTTGCAAGAAGCTGTACTGGTCCAGACGGGAAGTAAACCATTAGGCGCTGCCGTCCCTCACCCCTGCAGTTTCTATTTGTGACGGCTCTGCTTCTGCACCGATGGTGCCTGTGATTGATGGTGTTAAGGCGAGGTGACGAAGTGGTTTTGTGCCACCTACGCACTTCTGAGCTTGCCTTGTTCGAGTCGAGTGAGTAGCGGAGAGGCCATCACTTCGGAATTGACTATTTGCGGGTGCTCGCTAGTGCAAATATTTACGGTGTGCGACGATAGAGAAGTTGACGTTCGTTCCCATTTCCTGTTTGGTCTCGGTTTTTTTTTTGCACAAGATCCCGCAACAAAAACTTCAAGTGCTCACAGATTGTCACGTTGCCTAATCCTATAATTTATTTTGCCATTCTCATCAGTACTTCATTGAAAGTTTCCCGCAAACAGGGCGAAAGTACACGAATCCACTTTTTTTCGACTACAAACGTTCGTGACTATTTAAGTTTGACAAAAGGGCGGCGACATAAATCTGCTTTTTTGCAGAAAAGAAAAATCGGATTTGATAAATGGGTTCATTTAACCGCAACAAAATGTAATTCTGCATCGAACTGCAGTCACAGCCGTTGGTCGGTTCATTGTATAAGGCACCGCGCAATAGATACTGCCCTACCAAAGTCACCACTTGCATCGAAGGGAGTAAGGTTTCAGTGCCCCAGCCAGGAATTCAAGTGCTGATTTTACAATAGTTTGGGAGAGCCATGCTAAACTTGTGGAAGGCGGCTTGTGAACATGATCTATCAATAATGTTGATGATATATGTTTTTTCGTTAATTTAAAATATACTTGGTCAAGTATATCAAGCTATATTCAAGTAATTGCCATGAATCGGTCACCAAATCCGTTCAAACAGAAGGTCAAACTCGGCATGGAAGCAGGACCGTCAAGAAGGAAGGAGGAAAGGGAGCATCCCCCCAGGCCCGGTCTTTTTCAAGGGGCCCGAAGATTCGAAAACGTAACATTCGATGATATTCCCATGATCACAATGTGTTTTTTTAATTCTCATGTTTAGGGGCCCGTAACATTGCAGTCCCCCCAGGCCCGAATTTTCTCCGCCGGCCCTGCATCAAAGGGCAGTATGAATAAAACGTAGCATGCTTGAATTTCGGTAGTAAATGCTACGTGTGGATCACGTTCCTGTCAAAACATGCTACAAACTGTAGGTTATTTACTACAAGTTTTTGGTAGGTAGCTCTAGAGGTTGCTACTCATGGGTTTGCTGATAAAGTGAAGTACAGAAATTAAAAAAGTGACTTCTTGCTTTGTACATGCTTATGCCAGCTTTTCCGGCTCTGTGTCGATACGGTATGCAGTAAGTGCTTAAATTCGGAAGTAGCATTAACTACATGCTCGAACTTGTTTTTTATTCATACCAAACCGCGTTATACTCTGTGGACTTTGTTTTTGAGAAGATACTACAAACAACAGACTTTACAACATTTTATTCATACGGCCCAAAGTATGACTTTGACTTTATTGTAAACTTTATCAAATCTTCTTTTAGTCCCACCGGTTTTGTACACTATGGATCGACGATGCTGCAGTACATTTTTTGTCATAAAATGATAACGATGGTAGCTTTGTCGCACAATATAAGAATTGCGAGAAGACGTTCTACACTTTTTATGCTTTTATCTAATATATTCCGATCTCATTAAAACCTTGACACAAAAGCTTAGCGCTTATGCGGAAGGAGATAATAAATTATGGAACATAATTATGGAAAACTTCCCACCTTGTTGTTTGACCTACTTATCACTTGGTTGTGGTGATGCTTTTTTTTGTGACGAGAACCCCATTACGTGAAAGAAAACACACACATGAATGGTTTAAAAAACAGGGTTTATTTTTCTTAGCAGACGCTTATTCGAAATCAGGGCATTGAATAGTTCTACGTAAAGAGAAGAAAGTAAAATAATGCTACCATTCCCCTTTATTTACGTAAAAATAGTCAATGAATAATTTGAGCAAATGTGTAAATCTGTTCAAGAACCGAATAAGTATAATGTCTGTTGTGTGACTGTTATGAAAACACTAATCAATCAAAAATATGGCTTTGTTAGTTTGCATGTTTTAGCAATGCTAAAAGTTAGTCACTCAATCGACATAATAAACTTATCAAAGTCAGTTACTAAATAGCAACCTACGAACAAAAAACTTATTTCTTCGACGCAAAATCTTGCATCGAAAAACTGCTTAATGATTTTGAAAGTTTATTCATGAAAAAAAGTAAATATTATGGAAACGGGGTAAAAAGGGGATGTGGGAACAAAATGTCTGAAAACGACCGAGATCTAATTAGGTGCCATCGAGTTGGTGGAGAGACAGGGAAGAGGGAACGAAAAGTTAGTGACAAAAAAAAGATCTTGTTAGTTCCAATGAAGATGGTGGACAGGGACGGGGATCGAGAGAATCGGGCGGATGTTAGTGTCGAACCTGTAGGTGAAGATTATACTTTCTGACCGATATGTAACATATTACACTATCTAGACTAGCCAACACATCCCGAACCGGAACCTCAGGCGGTTTACCTCGGGCCCTAAGGGATTCCAGTAGCTTCGACCTGGCGTCGCGATACTCTACGCACGACCACACGAAATGCTCGATGTCCTGATATTCGTCGCCACAATTGCAGAGACCGCTCTCCGCGAGCCCAACACACCGGAGATGTGAATTGAAAGTGTAGTGATTTGACATGAGCTGCGACATAACACGAATGAAATCGCGACTCACGTTCATCCCCATGATCCAAGGTTTCGTCGATACCCTAGGGATAATGGAATGTAGCCATCGTCCCAGTTCGCCATTGCTCCATGAAGTTTGCCAACTTTCGAGAGTTTTCTGACGAGAGATACTGAAAAATTCATTGAAGCAAATTGGTCTTTCATAAATATCACCTTCTAATGCGCCCACCTTAGCCAATGAGTCTGCCTTTTCATTGCCCGAAATGGAACAATGCGAAGGGACCCAGACTAACGATATTGAATAAGACCGTTCAGATAAAGTTCGCAAGTGTTCCCGTATTTTCCCTAGAAAATATGGGGGATACTTTTCTGGCTTCATTGCCCAGAGAGCTTCTATTGAGCTTAGACTGTCCGTATTGGCAGATGATGGCGTGGTTTCTGTTACTGGACCCAAAGCTGTTAACCTGCAAAAACCATTGCAAAATACCTTAGAGTTTGGGCTGTTCCTTGTCAGTTTGGGCTGTTGATCTGGGTATCGAATTATCTGCGGAGAAAACAGAGCTGGTCGTCTTTTCAAGAAAGTTTTTCTTCGCCGTGGCATCCAACTTTAAAGTTTAGGTTTAAACATTAAACCTAATACATTTCGAATATCATATTAGTATGTTGGTATTCGTTAGTTAATCTAAACACTGTTTTTTTATCAAGCGAGTTGCTATTATAAATTACATTAAATAAAATACATTTATTTTGTACGTGATTTCATAACTATTTCAGGTATGTGTTTTTTTTTCCTTTATGGACTACTCTGGCCGAGGGGGGTGGTTACAACGATCCGCACTTTCCATACCGGACGAACTAGGCTATGGTGCTCAAATGAACACTGGTAACGAAGGAGGAAACCCTCCAGCATGTAACCCAAGCGACATATTCCTTTACGGTTATCAATTTGCAACGAAAGATACGAATATCTTCTATTGAAAGTTCGCCAGAGAGTTTGTCACTTAGGCAGGAAGTGTGTGCACAGATACACTACACTACTTAGGGTAATCATGGAGGAGATCTGTAGTAAGTTCACTGACAAAAAGGAAGTTAAATCAAAATAGATTATAAGGTTATTTTGCGGGTGAGAGAGTGGAGTAAGTGCCCCGAACATGGAAAGTGTAAGGGAAAATTGATCGGGTTTTACGAAATATTGGTATTTCTTTTCGAGTACAGTATATTTCTAGCAACTAAGTGATGTTCACAAAAATATTCACAAGAGGGAGGGGGAATAAGTATTCTCAACATTGATCTGAATTGACGAAATCATATAATCATTTATGTAAATTGTGCATTTTATTATCTAAATTGAGAAAACTGTCGACTAAAGGAGATGGAAATAAGTTCACAACAACATTTGTATTAACTGAATCATTATTCTATAGGTTTTCCTTCCCGATGAACGGCCAAAATGGTTAAAACCTTGGTAAAAAAAATTATATAAAATGTTATTCTATAGTACGAATGTAGCTATAATGTTAAACAACCTTTCGTTATAAAATAATCATTATCAGATGGAAAATTTTGAACAATTCATGATGTCATAAAATTTTTATAAAGAGGAGGGAGTAGCAAGTGATTATATCCATGGAAGCCAAAGGTATTGTAGATCGATTGTGACGAAAATTGTAATACATATGGAACTCGGAGGTTACTAAAAAGATATTTATAGAGAGAAAGGTGTTTTAAATGTTCCTAACAAAAGGGTTCAAATATAAAACTGACCCAATTTGTCGAGAATGCCATGAAAATTATGATTATCTTGAGGTCTGAGATGGGACACTGATCATTCGCAATCTGAACATCAACGGAGTATTGTTCGACCGGGTTTCCGTCTAAGTTATGTTTCACTACAATCGGAGTATTTCACTAAGCAGTACAACTTCGAGAATTCTTTAGGCCTTCCCTTCACGAAACATTTCCGAGCAACGCCGGGTAATTCAGCTAGTGATTATAATAAAAGTAATAATAAAAATAAAAATATTGTGACTTACCAAAAGTTAATATGTCATCAAATGAGTTATTACATGAAAATACCAATTTTTTTGTCGTTTTACTGGGGGTCTGGTTTTTTCCATTTAACTTTGGTATTCCTGTGGCACCCTAGGATTTTTCCGCTTCATATCCTTTTGTCTATAATCTTTTATTTCGATAATTTCTCGTGATGAAAATAAAATAAAGTCATGTGTTAGTAAGTTTGATATGTTATATAATGCAAGGATGCGCATTTAACACTAGATTGCCCATCAAAGACACTATATGTACACAAAGGAAGGAATGCGTAAAATTCTGACCTCTTATTTTATTCTTTATTTGCACTAAGGCACACTGCACTAGCTTTTAGTTATTTTGTCAGTTTTTTTTTCTTCCAATCATTTTGACTGCTTTTGAGCAATTTAGGTCTATACTAAGTTTAGGACCTTCTGATGTTGATCACGCATCCAGGAAACAAGAACTACATGTATTTCATTAAGAAATACTAGGTGTTGTTGTATGAAATGGTCCACGTGAACCGCTCTCTTCCAGAAACACACATCTCACACTTTCAGTTAAAAGGAGATATCTGTGTCAAAGTTGGAGAAATTTAGGTACATTCAAACCTTTCCCGATTTGAGCATGTATTTACACCTGATCAAACAGTTTCGCCGTCATTGCAACTTGTAAACATTAGTACCGATACCGAGCCGGATCGGCAAGGTTTGATAGTTCCTTAACGGTTCATAAGATGTCAATTTACTCCTATTCCTGATAACACTAGTCCTCCTTTTTTAATTAAATTCACCAGGTTCAGGATGAATATGATATATTAACATTAATCCCAACTGGATCAAGATAATTCAAATTGGTAACCAATTCCAGGCATAAGAATGCTCGAAACCACCTAATGACCTATTGTCAATTTCAAGCATTATTAGTCCTGTCCACTCTGTGATCGATCCAGACAACATAATAATTTCCAACTTTTACATTTATAAGCGAACGATCGATCTCGGTATGGTCCGACTTTGTCAATACGAAGTATAAATTGACTCCCACCTCCATCCGCCAAAGGGGGGTACGCGCCCTGTAGCTCATCTTCCAAAGCCTAGGGTTAAAATTCTGTGAACTTTTTTAATTCTTTATTTAACGATATATGCACTAAGGCACATTGCACTAGCTTTTATTTATTCTGTCACAGTTTTTATTATTGACTTTCTCTCTTCCAATAATTTTGATTGCTTTTGAGCAATTTAGGTCTAATACTAAGTTTTGGGCCTTCTAGTGTTGAGCACGCATCCAGGAAACTACATGTATTTCGTGAAGAAATACTAGGTGTGATTATATGAAATGGTCCACGTGAACCGTTCTCTTCCAGAAACACACATCTCACACTCTTATTTAGAAGGTGACATCTGTGTGTTTGTGTTTGTAACATAAAATAAAATTTGAAATTGAACTCCAATGAAATGATAAAGAAGTTTCATGTGAGGAAGGTCACGACAAGAAAGAATGTCGCGAATTGGGACATTGGATAGTCTACCTTGGGTACGCAAGGAAACTATTAGTTAAGATCTGACATCACGATAATCCATGTCCAAACGACATGACCAAAATCGCGATAACCTTCGCCACAAGCACAATGATTAGTCTCGGAAAGTTCTTTGACGAGACGCACTATAGAATTCGTTGAAAGCAATCGATCTCTCATAAATTTCACCCTCAATTGTCTTAGCACGACGTTTGGCTAAAATATCGGCTCTTTCATTGCCGATTCTATTATTCAAAAACTAGACCAATTATTCAAAAATTAGACTGATGTTCGAAAAACCAAAAACACTTAAGTTTTCGAAATCGGTTTCGGTTTTAGAACTAAAAAGTAGTGTTTGTAGTAGAATTTCACAAAGAATCTGAAAATACAACTCAAAATTATAAAATTTTGGCCAAAACAACCGAAATTTGGAAAAGTTTACATAAACTTTTCAGCATTTGTTTTATTGATTGCACGCTGCTGTTTCGGTATTGAGGTGGTGTGTGAAATGCACGGTGGACTCGGTGGCATTATATCGTGTTCAAAAATCACATATCAAATAATGACGCGAACTTATGCAGCATTGGGTTTTGTGTTGAAATGAAAACGAGTTGAATGCAGTACACTGGGTATTGTAAGAAATCGTTTATTTTCTAAGTAACTGTCATTTATAATGCTAAAAATGTCCAACTCTGTTGAGCTCAATACATTGATGTTGCTGAAGCAATAATGCTTGGCTGTGTAATATCATATAATAGGTATTATTTTAGATTGTAGCAATTTTAATAGCAAATTAAAACTTCAACCTTGAAAGGCTACTGAATGAAATGAATTCAAGCGAAGTATTATCGTACATGTAGAATATTTGAAAACATAACTTTTATATAACCTTGGGTATAAACAATGTGGCCTGGTGAACAACTGGCAAAGATTCAAAAAATACTTGAATGTTCTCTTGTCTTCAATCGCTCTTTTGAAAAAGAATCCATGCTTGCTACTAAACTCAGGCATATACATGATTAGCAAGTTAGTCATACATATACATATAACCTCATGTTAGTCATTCATAATTACTCATGATTCATAGCTCTAGTGTAGGAATAATCACTAACAATAACGATTGAATTAGCCTATATTCAAAGTATGAAGGATTCAAAAAATTATTACGTAGTCTTTTTTACAAGCCAACATAACGAGAGGTAAGCCCCAGCGCTGCCAACTATACCGATTTCTCGGTATTTATATCGATTTTTGGACTCGATACAGGAATACAGATATGCGCTCTCAAAATACCGATATTTCAATTTTCATACAGATAAATACCGATTTTTTTTTTGGTCACAAAATCAGTTTCCGCTCTAAATGGATGTTTGATTTTTCCAGAAAGATATTGTACAGATAGATTTTTCCGCCAAATACAGATTTTTGAAAAAAACAGTTGACAGCACTGGTAAGCACACTGCGCTCAATCACAGTTCTGTTTTCGATGTGTCGGTTTTTCTTGTTATGCTTTGTGCGATGGTTCGTTTAACTGAAGCGGATAAAATTTTGCGCGCATTTTATGACGCTACATTTTACCTTTTTTTAATAACTGTTTATTGGAATATGAGTTAAAATGAAATTATTACGTTTTAAATTGGGTGTTCAATCTCAAGTGGTGACTATATACATGATTTGATTATTACCATGAAGAAATCATTTGCTTCCGCAATTCTGTGATTTTTATGTAGGAAAAATGTAAACCTACTTGTATTGTGTAATGGGGAAAAGGAACTTATATACTAACTTACTAACTAATACAGAGAGCGAATCGATTCAATTGAAGATTGCATAGATTTTTGTCGGAATTTGCTTATAATATTATGTGACATTACATCTAGTGGTTCTATATTTGTGCGTCTATATAACTCATTTGTACTAAACCAGAGAGGACGCTACAAAATCATTTTCAGAATTTTATTCTAAATGAAGCGTTTTCTTCCTGGTGGAACAACAACTTGACCAAATTGGTACTGCACAATGCATGACTGGTCTGAAAATTTGTTTATAAATTAATGATTAGTTTTTTAGACATAGCTTAGAATTTCTGTTTATAAAAGGATATAAGCATTGAATATATTTATTACACTTTGCCTGGATTCCTTCAATATGATCCTTGAAAGTGAGTTTTTTGTCATATGCTAAACCTAAGTATTTAGCTTGATCAGACTATGTCAATTCCAAGCCATTCAATTTGAGAATGCGATTATTGTTTGGTTTAAGAAAATAAGCTCTTGGCTTATGAGGAAAGATAATTAATTGCGTTTATGTAGCATTTGGTTTAATTTTCAATTTTGCCAGATATTTACTGAAAATATTTAAGCTTCTTTGTAGGCGACTGCAGTTCACTCTTAGATTTCTACTTGTGACGTACGGGTAGCAATTCAGATTTAAAATTTTGATAGCTCCCCTGAAGAGTGCGATCAGTTACATAATTTTGAATCATTTTGATCAAATAGGAAACTGGAAATCAGACATTTGCTATTAAACCTTTGTGCCAAACACTGTCGAATGCTTTTTCTATGTCTAGAAGAGCAACTCCAGTGGATAACCCAGAAGATTTATTTGCTTTTATCATGTTCGTTACTCTTAGAAGTTGATGAGTAGTTGAATGTGCATGACGAAATCCAGCTCTGGTAAAAAAATTAAATTCTCATTTATATGAGACATCATTCTCAACAAGATATTTTTTTCAAAAAGTTTACTGATAGAAGAAAGTAAACTAATTGGTCGATAACTTGATGCTTCTGCATTTGTAAGGAGTATTTGATTTCCTTCCTTGAGAGCAGAAATTGGTTTCTTAGTTTTCTTAAGAACCATAGAAAGTTTCCAGAAAGGTTTAGAATAAGGTTTAATTTGTTCAACTTCTGTAGCGAAATTTTCATTTCGCAAAAGAGTAAATCTATGTTTAATTTCTTTTGTAAAACCCTCATTATGTTTTTCATAGTAGGATCACGAGAACGTTGATATTGTCGTCGACGAACATTCTTCAACCGAATGAGCAGTTGAAGATTGTCATCGATAATAGGAGAATTTAATTTAGTTTGAGCTTTGGGAACTGAGAGATTTCTAGCTTCGATTGTGTAATGATTCAAATTATCTATTGTTGTATTGATGTCCGTATATTTCACCTTAAGACATGAAATTCAAATAGCTCAGATTTTCGTTGAAGTGTGGCATTTTAACGCAGGGTGTTTTAAACACCAAACAACCTATGTTGGACTCAAAAACACACACAACAGTAAAACTTACACTATTCATTACGTTTCGTCTTCGACTCGTCAGTGCGGAGCAGTTCAAATTGAACTGCTTAGTGCAAACACTTAGACAGTTTTAAAAAACTCACTAACAATTTATGACGATCCTAAACGCTAAAGAACATTCACCAAACACGGAGGGCCAACCAAATCGATACTATAGCGAGATGTTCGTGGAAATAAGAGCAAGAGCAAGAGCAAGTGTCGAGCCATCAATGGACCATTGCATCAAACCCAAATAATTCAATGGAATCGAACATTAATGGAAGAACTCACAGCAGTACCCCGCATTTCCTGCGCTCCGCGTTCCGCGCTCACTCTGAATGTACCCTCAGAAGTATTCATAATTTACAGGATAATTGTAGCATTAGTGTTACCAATATCAAATTAACTGATCCAAATTCTATATTTCCGAATCAAACTATCCTTTTACAGGCTTCTGTCGAACACGTCAAAACAATTTCTGTTGCTATTTTAACATACCCAACGGTAGAAACTAGGTAAGTGAATGTAGGTCAAGCCCTGTGATGCAACGGTTGTAGATACCTCTAGTTTTGTAATTGTTGTTATTACCGATTTTTTTCTTCTATCGATGTCGGGGATTGGAGAGCCTGCTGTCTGCTTCTCATAGTCATAGCATCAAAGAAAGCAATAACAAAAAGAGAGGAAGAACAATACAACGCGCGATTATGACACACCGTTGCTGGGAGTCAACATCTTCGTCCGACGAAGGGAGTTGGTTAGTCTCATTATATGCTGCACTGTCTGTGTGAACAAGGACTGGGGTGACGTTGGAGATTCACGAAGAGGCCACAGTGATTGCGGTAATCGGTGGCGAACATCGTGTTGATTGTGCCTCGACACTTGATTGCTTGTTGATCAGATTGTGAACGAACGGGTGGGGGAAAAGAATAAAGTTATTTAGGAGGTCAAACTGTTTCTCCCCGTGATAGAAACTGAACTTGGTGAATGGGTCAGGTTTGTTGTACTAGAATTCACACACATAACAGTGCCGGATAAACGGATGGTAACCTGATTCGATGACCCAGTAAACGGTGGTGGAATCATTGACGACTTGTGTTTAGTGTTACCTTGCTAACAGTAAAAGTATGGATATCTTATATTCCCTAACGAGCAACAGAAGCGACTAGATACATAATAATAAACTGAACACAAATAGAAAGAGTTTTAGGTTGTTCGATTTACATGATTTGGTCATTATCACCAACACACTTCGTTTGAATTCCTTCTTGATGATCCTGGAAAGTGAGATTATTACAAGGGGAGGACGCTTAGAACAATGTGCCAATCACACATTAACACAATGCGTTGGCGCATTCATCAATATTGGCACTTTCGTTTTCATACAGTTGCACAGTTGTGGCACACAAAGGGCTCAGTTTTGACAAGTAGCTGTTTCATGGGGAACAGCGTGGCACACTTAGACTCACAGTATATCACGTGTTTTTTAGAGGAACAACATAGTTAAGGTATATTCGCACTAGCTAGATCCTACCTTTCCGGGACAGACTTTTTTCTGCTTCGACTATGGCTGAGCTGCACATGTAGCTGTGCGCATGTGCATCTTAGCCATAGGCGAAGCTAAAAAATCAGTACCGGGTTGGTCAACCTTTAAACCTATATATTTTGATCGATCAGACCATGCCAATATTAAACCATTCAATTCGATTCTATAATTGGTGTTTGGGCTTATACAGAACGATAATTAATGGTGTTTGGTTAGTTTACGGTTGTCAGGACAGAATCAAGATAGAATGATTGCTAACTACGGCTGTCGTTTCAAACGGCAATTTAAGGTTCTATTCACTCATTATCCTATAATGTCGAAACTGCAAATCGAATCGAATTTGAATCTTTAAGTGTAATAATGGATTGAACAATCCATGATATATCGAAGTAAGTTCCACTTTAGAGTTTTTCGCTATTATTTACGGTACTTCCAAAACAGGTATTTAGGAACCAGCATAAACGAAAACGATTCGTATGGCCATAAATTAATATGACGAATAAATTGCAATAGCTTTAAATTCAACTTTGGAGCTTTTTGGTATTGTCATCTTCTATATCGGTTTGAATTTTAAAAACTCATCTCCCTGTAATTCCAGAATCGGAAGCTGGAATCGAATAAAACTCACCAATTTTGTATGGTATCATAAGGAACCGGAATTCGAAAATCGGTGTAGCCGAAGTCAGTTAAATCCACCTCACGAGCTGAAGAGTTTACATTTGATTCGAACTGTTTGAAAATCAGTATAATCATCTTTGAGAAATCGTAGCGCGAATTAAATTTTTGGGTACCTTCAGAATCAAAAACTGAATACCACTACAACTGAAATAAGTTTATTTGGTTATCGACTATCTAAGCTATCGACTATCGATAAGCCTGATTAATTTATATGAAATAGACATTTTTATATTAATCAGAATGTATCCCCTAAACTTGAAGTTGGATCTGTTTAAAAAATATAAAATGTTTTATAGGATCCTAAAACTTTTCATTTGAATCTTAGATTATTATAAGATTTCATCTGAATCTTAGATCGGTTCAGCCATCGAGAAAAATGGGTTACACAATTTTAATTTCGTTTCACATTTCATCCTGTAGTTCCGGAACCAGAAATCGGATCCAAACATAATTCAGGAACCTTGTTTAAGACTACTTTTCATATGAATCTGAGTTTGTAGAAAGCGGTTGAGTCATCTTCGAGGAAATTGAGTGAAATTATTTGCCACACACGCATTTGTTGATCTCGACGAACTGATGCGAATGGTATATGGGTGTTATGTTCTTCCAACATTTATTGCTGTAAGTAGTTTAAATCAGTATAATTATGGAATTGCATTCAACTGGAAAATGCTGCCAATACAATTGTATGTAACAGTATAAAAAATCATGTTTCACGTTGCTCCCACGTTGCTTTGTCATACAATGCACAAAACTCCTCTTGCTGGGGAAAAGACGCTTACACAAATATATCGATATCTCCGTTGCAAATGGACGGATTTTAACAATCTATGACTTGTTGGATGGGTATTACCGTGCGAAATCTAAGTCTGGAAACATTCTGTTTTCAAGGTCAAATGGGACAGATACTCGCTCTTATTCTGAATAACGACGTATCGTTTTTTCGATCGTATTTCATTCGTATTCCTAATAACGCTAGCAAAATCAAAGGTAGCTAGGATTCGACCGAACCATATTCGATCGAAAAACCTAATGGTTATTTGGCATAACAGTTATTCATAATGACCATTTGGCATAATGGTCATTTGCATAATGACATTTGTCATAATAATAATCGGATTCGTAATATTTTAATCTAATGTAAATTTTTAAAATTCTGTAGTAAATAGCACACTGGCATTTTATATAAGCAACTCACTTAGTGCTAGCACAATCTTCTGTTCGTCATAGATGATTCAGGACGAGATGGCCGAAGGCCGCGAGTGCGCCGGTGACCCGCCGTCGGATGCGCCGCCCACTGCGGGGGGACAGCGTCCCCACGGAAATCACCACTGTCCAGTTGCTGGCGTTTGCCCGGATTATCCAAAGCTAGGAGCTATTCCTCAGTTAGGTCCGAGCGAGCGGCAGCGAGGTCGGATAGCAGGTCATTAAAAACGATGAGGCGTAGCTGCATTAGACCTTACAAAATTTCAGTAAATAAAAACAATTTCCATTAAGCAGCATGTTCATTTGTTATGCCAAATGACTGTTATGCCAAATGACCATTATTCCAAACGACCATTATGCCAAATAACCATTATGCCAAACAACTATTATGCCAAACGGCATTATGCCAAACGGTATTATGCCAAACGTCTTTATGTCAAACGTGGTAGCCCTATTCATTTACCCTTGGTTACCCTTTTTTGTGCTTGAGGCACGACTGGAAGATGAGTTTTTATAAGTATTGACGACTTTCTCAGTCACAAATCACTAGCAAACGATATAATTTTTGAATTGTCGACGTTTCGATCGTTTTTGATGGCCTTTTCCAAGGAAAATTTAGTCAATTCGTGTGAACGTACTCGACAAAAACGAATTGACCCTTGAAAAAGGCCATCAAAAACGATCGAAACGTCGGGCAATTCAAGAATTAAATCATTTGCCTAGTGATTTGTGACTGAGATAACCGATTTTATATTTCTTTACATTTCGTCTTAGACTCGACAGTGTATGAATTTAATTGTTGGAAAAGGATCGTTACATTCCCGTGGAATCCACATAAGCTCTTACGAAGCCATTTTGTCTATCTTTTGTCTAGCTTTCTTTCAGTAGAACACAGAAAGAAATAATGAAATTTACACGAGATGTAAATCAATAGTAACATGGAATAGACATGGGTTGAATCGGAATTTTTATTGAAAACCTTCATCGATGCAAAATTAAATTGAATTGCATTGAATTTTCAATGAATATAACTGTATCTTTCAATTACCGTTTATTTTACAATTAAATTGTATTGAAACGTACAGAATTGTAAAGTAATTTTATGTTTAATTACCTGCTCCAAATATGTGCATGAAAATAGATGTAAATTCACAAAATATTTTTATCTGTGAAGGAAGTCTACCCACAATTCTTGGGAAATCTTCTTGAAAAATTTGTATGATTTGTCAGCGCTTGTGTGACTACAAAAGAAAATCTGACAAAGCATTCCTTAATTTCTATATCTCCAATTGCACGTTTAGAATTCTTGACAGCCTAATTTAATGCTTATATGTGCCATAAAATCTCAACTTCGAACGTGCCCTTCAATGAACATGTCCTCGTATGGTTTGGTGAACTGAACTAAGTAACAGGGAATAATAATTAGTTTCAGTTTTGAAATACGAAGCCTGCACACGTTTCTAGCCTAGTCGATCACTGGTCCTAGCACACGGCAGGAAGTTGCTACACAGATAAAAATATGTTGTGAATTTACATCTATTTTCATGCACATACTTGAAGCAGGCAATTAAACATAAAGTTACTTGACAATTCTGTACGTTTCAATATACTTTAATCACAAAACTAAGCGTTAATTGAAAGATACAATTATATTCAATGAAAAATCAATGCATTCCAATTTGCATCGATGAAGGTTTTTTAATCAAACTTTCGATTCAACCCACACCTATTCCATGTTACTACTTATTTACATGTCGTGTAAATTTCATAATTTCTTTCTGTGTAGCGCTGTTGCTGCAGGCACATTAATCGGTAGTGAACCTGCGCTCCACACTCACATATTCAGTCGTCGTAATTGTGATCACTCCACCCTGTGCAGTGGAGAAATTTGACGCGTAACTTTGTTGCTATGGTGCATCCGCCTCCGGGTCGGACCAAACCAGGCACACGGGGTTTCCATTTCTTATTAAGCATTCCTTTCCATAATTCTTGCATATGTGCATGTGCTGACATATGCATTGACGGTGTGGAACCATCCGTCTGCTCATATCAGCAGACTGTGGAAGTGCTGGAGGACAAACTTGACAGCCTAGCACACCGAATTTGCGAAGGGATGCAAGATTTCGGTGTCCATTCGATGTGTAGCTAGGTTGTTGAAAGTGAAGCAATAGAAGCTAGATGTCATGATCTGAGTTTTTAATCCTAAGTCAAGCTGATTAGCGTTGTAAAACACATAGGGTAAAGTTTTATAATATGCCCCCCTTAAGAAAACATTGAGATATTTCCAAGTGTATTGATATATTTTCCTCGAGAATGTAAGTATTTCACTGCAATACGGATGAGGAACATAATTTTCAATGACTCCAATAGAAAAGATGAGAATTGATTGATATAAACACATTTTCCAAAACGGCCACATTTTTAGTTTTTTTCGCTCGCCTCAGACATAATGCCCCAGCAGCCGTAAAATGTGGCTCACAACAAACCAGTGGCATGACACACAACAAAAGACATTTTATCCCACAACAATGATGCATTGTGCTTCTTGAAATGTCCATAAAGTTACTGTTTTGAGATAATCAGTATGTCAAAGAAATGGCGGATAAAACATCTATTTAGTCGAAGCAAAACTTTACATCGAAAAGCTGCCAAATGAAATTTTTAGTTTTTTCATACTTTCCTGCAAACGATAACCACCAAACTTGCATAGCAGGAAGATCCTACGAAAAGATAGTGTTAGTGATAAAACTTTGGTTAAGAAAAGTCTTCAATGCTTAAGAAAGGAAAGGGGGCATTTTGGCTAGCAGGGACGCTTTATAAGACTTTCCCCTAATCGGTGTTCGATGAAACATGCAGTTCTGTGCAATACTAATAATGAGAAATGGCACCAATTATTTTCCATTATTAGTATTGCACTGAGCTGCAATGAATACTTCGTTTCATGCTGCATGTGATTGAACAGAGAGGATTGTATGACCGAGCCTACACAGATACACTCAAACAGACTTTCGCCATATGAGAGCTTTTAGATTTTTAGTTTGTAATAAGTAAAATTTGAAACAGTGATGTTTTTCTAGGGGTACTTGTAAATTGGGGCTTCTTTCTCAAGCGATGAATGTGTGATTCCTACTCGAATATTACTCACAATTTGAATAGCAGCATGTTCAATTTTTTGTACTGTTCAACTTTTGCAATACATCATGAAAATTTCGATGGACATTCGCTGTTATCGTATCTGTAGTCACAAATTGATACGAAAGCATTGCTTACCAAACCATTACCAGGGGGCGGTAATAGCGTGAACCGTTCTCTTCCAGAAACACACATCTTACACTTTCAGTTGAAGGTGACATCTGTGTCAAAGTTGGAGAAATTTCGGTACATTCAAACCTTTCCTGATTTGAGAGTGTATCCACACCTGATCAATCAGTTTCGCCGTCATTGCAATTTGTAAACCGAACCGCCGTCATTGCAATTTGTATACCGAACCGGATCGGAAGAGTTTAAAAGTTCCTTAACGGTTCATAAGATGTCAATTTACTCTTATTCTCGATAATAGTAGCACAGACTAACAGACAGGACATTAGATTCTTCAATCATTTTAACGGTAATTTCGAATATTCCTTTATTTGGGACAGTACTTACATGTGTCATGATGGCGCCACGTTACCCTATCAAAAACATCCTGTCTGTCATCTAGACTTTGTTTATTTTTTTCATTTACCAACAGAGTTGTCATTCATACAGAATTACCTGTTATGTATTGATTTGTATACGCCCATGCGAATTTCATGCAGGATACAGATTTAATACATATTGCCAAAACTATATACATGATTGTGCCTACTTCTCATCCTCCAACGAAATACAACATCGAACCCGTTTTGTTGCAATATTTACTTGCTTCTAGTCTGCCGCCACTTAATTTCGGGTGAAAACTACCAACACAATAAAAAATAGTCTAGATGAACAACGTAGAGTGCCTATAACCAGAGTGACGACATCTCATCCGTAATTTTGGCAAAAATTCAAAACATTCCATTAGCTTTACATTGAATTGACAGGTCGTTTGCTCGTTTGGAACTGGGAGCTGTCATTCCAAACGAACAGCTGTCGCCACTCTGATTATAGTCACTCTAGAACAACGTTGAGTCAAATAAATGGTTACCTTCCAACATCGCGAAAAAGTTAAATATATTATCAACGTAACCCAATAATTTATTGTAACGATTGATTTTCAAATATTTTGATGAAATCAGGCATCCCTGCAAGCAGCTGATCGGTGTTGACAAACGAGGGGAAATCAACTAGTAAAAAAACTTTTACATAACACAAGGGGTGTACAGATAGTAAATAGTTCGCGCAGTACAATATAGATGGAACTAGTGCATCACGAAAAATTATTTTTATAAGAATTTACTCATACTGTCATGTCTGTTAGTCTGTGATAGTAGTCCTCTAAGCAATTTATGCAAGTTGTATTGCAGAAACAATCTAACAAGACCCATATTTTGGAGCAATCTACACCACATCGTCACAGTTTTCACATCGTCACCACAAATGATAGTTCGAAATTCATATGATACTAAGCCCACCTAACTACGGTTCTAAAATCGGTTTTCGCAGTGATGGCAAATCTATCTTAATGAGAAATACAAACTGATTTTCATTTTTTTTAACATTTTTGCGAGGCAAAAGATGGATGAATATTTTGGTGTTGGTGCTCCTTCAGATTTTTCCGTGAAGTAGTGGTTTCGATTCTGCAGGTCGAAAAGATATCCTACTGCTGTGTGCTGAACATGTATACTCAGGACTAAAAAGATGAACGCGAGCACATTTCGGATGCATTTTCGGTTATGGTGATTAGATTCGGTTGAACATTTTTTGTCGGTTGGAAATTGTTCACGAATCCAGGATCCATTATTATACGACAGAGAACAGAAAGATTACCCAACAATGGTCTGACGTCGGTATGAGTGCTCCGACGCGGTCTAGGGAGACTGAATAGAGCGGAAAGTTTACGAAGTCGATTCTTTGGGAATGTCATGGTGAAAATTTTGAGGAGTACCTCGAAAAGGAAAAATACCATTGAAAGAAAATATAAGTGTGCAATATTGGAGCGATTGAAAACCGAATAAAAATGGATCGCCTTAGTTCTGACCGTTACTTACGGAACCGGAAAGCAGAATCCACCAAAGCAAGTATATATGGTCATCAATTGTTATGACCTACAAATTGGAATAATTTTGATGTGCGTTAATAAGCCTTTCTGTTCTTTGCAAGTCGAAAAAAGGGAGTCACTTCCAACCACTCCTTCTAATGCAATTCGTTAATGATCTATATAGTAAATCATTTGAAGCAGGGTATGCAGATGATCTCAAAAAATATCGTATCATCGTAAGCCTTGTGGGTTGGGGGGTTGGGTTGCGCCCTTCAAATGGGCATTGAAAGGGTCTTCTAAATATGTGATCAGAATGGTATCCTCTTTGCTTTTGTCACTGCGAAAGCCTATGAAGTTTTATGACTTCAACGATGTGTATTATCTCTATAATGTTTATATTCAGTATTCTGGCGTTCCTGTATACATAGTTACAATTGCTCTTATAAACCAACATGTTTCGCAAAATATATGAGTATTTCTTTAATATCTCTTTGTTTTCGATTTACTGATTATTAATGGATACTTGTTATGGATATTTGTTATCACCGTCTCATTAGTGAACATCATCGTTTGAATCGAAAATAATATTAAGCACAAGCATGCTAACTCTAATCGAAGAAAATGAGGAAACATAAACATATATTATACTATAAAAATTGGAGCACTCATTATCCTGTTCCGGAACTGGAAGTCGGATTCTATTGAAACAGCATAGAAGTCTATGAAACCTAGAGACTTTCCTTTGAATTTATTCTTTCATTTATGAAAATCGTCGTAGTCATCTCTGGGAAATCTATGTAAGCAAAATTTTGGAGTATTAGGCCGCTACTAAGGAAAATTTTCATCGTAGCTTCTGATGATAAATTGAAATTTTCAATACTCGTCTCCCTGTATTTCCAGACCTAGGAAGTTGAATCTAGATGAAATTAAATATGATCATATGGGGCTAGGACTAGGACTCTTTATTCGAATAAAACCTTATCAAAATTGATTCAGCCATCTCTGAGAAATCGATTTGAATTATATTTTGAACATTTTTTCTGGTGCCTCCGAAACTGCTATAATCAACCAAATTTGTAAGTTTACTAAAAAGATTAACAGTATTTGACATCAATTTGAGTGTCAATATGATAAGAGAAATGTAAAAATCTGTTCCCCTCAACACACAGAACTTCCTGCTGGAATCCCCCATATTTCCATTGAAAATTTACTTAATTTGCAAGTTACAATATATGCGAATTCGAGAATTCTTTCTATTTGTTTTGTAATTTTGACGCTGCACTCCAGCTTCCAGGAATCAAAAGGTATTAAAGTCACTCCTAGAATTAGATACATAAAGAATCATCAGTTAGATGTATTATTTTTCTTCTGTTGGTCCCTCCCGAAATGAAATCCTTGGTACGGGGTTGGATCAAGGATCACTGGGCCAAATTCATGCCCAGCGTTTTTTCCAATGTTCCCGGGTATGCGTGAATGGATTCACAAATGATTCTTTTTGTTTGAAAGGTTACGTTTATGCGAAGGCTATATTACACAAGGAAAATCCATCGGGAAAGTGGAACAATATAGAAAATTGTTTTGTATGGAATTGGAAATTTCCCACTCAATGCATGTTATATCTTCGATGATTCTTTGATGCGTATCGAGTTGTGCAATGCCTCCCGCTGGAGAGTCAAATATGAATACTCGATGATTAATAAAACCGTTTGGCGCGCAACGAGCTGTTTTTCGAAATTCTACTCTTCCTACTTGATTCATGTACTTCACTATTTCGAACCATTTACTCAATTAAGTATGGGTGCCAAATGAACAGCAGGTTTCCTATGTCATTTACCGGTATATAAATATTGTTCAATGTCATCACATAGTAGCATTAAAACGAGCCTAAGTTTGTTGAAATCGGTTTTGCAATTTTCGAGAAAATTGAGCGATAGAAAGGAAAGTGCGTTTTGTCGGTTACGTCGCTTGTACTATCATATCTTCGGATTTACGCAATTCAGCGGTAAAAAACAAAACGTTTTGTCGGTTACACCACTTATACCATTGTATCTCCGGAACCAGAAGTCACAACCATTTGATCGTCAAACTTGATCAATGGCCTAATAGTAGCGAGACTAAACTTATTAAAATTGGTTCAGTCAGGTTCGAGAAAAAACCAACACCTTTTTCGGTTACGTCGCTTATACAATCATATCTTCGCCATTGATTAAATTCGAGTCACAGCTAAAAAATTAATCAAGTATTTTTCTATTTTGCAATAAACAATATTTAAAGTTAAAGAAAGAGCAATAGATTATTTTCCAGTGTTACTCGATAAAGACCGTCATTATCAGTTTTACTTCACGGAATTCACGTAAATAAAGTATTTACTGGGATGAGCTTAATGTATGATCAGTTCAATGTGCGTATTACTGGAAATAGATAGAATCAAGTGAACTGATATGTGAGTGTAAGTGAAAATAAAAGTGAGAACGGTTATAATGGCCGAGAACTCACATCTAGATAGTTTAAACATTAAATTGAAATATATCATTTTGTAGGCCTAACATCGCCCTTTCAAAACGTATTAGATATCGAAAATCGTGGAGGAATTTACCAAGGTATCCAAATAATAACGCATTAATTTTGAAATTTAAACTGTACCAATAAATATTAAAAAAAAACTTTAATTGTGTCTGACACGAATGCCACAAAGATGGTAAAGTGACATTAATAAAAAAAAAAATATTTGTGTATTACTCGATGATATACAACCTCTACTATGTTGTGCCACGAATATATGAAAAATGAGTGGAAATTTTCAAGTTAGGCTTCTGTGACTAGCTTCGTATGTAGAATTAGGTTTTCTGTAAAATTGATCTTTTTTCCTGTTAGTTTCTAATCGAAGAATCATGTACAGTAAGAAAGATTTACAACTCCAATGCATTTTAGTTGTTGTTGTTTCATCATGCATTTTTACTCATTCCGTCAATCACGTTGAACAATGTACGATGGGCAGCGTACTTAAGCTCAGCTCAGCTCAGCTCAATAACTCGACAAAATTTTGTACCAATAATTTATCCTAATCAATCTGATATGCTCTACTGAAATAGAACAGAATAAATGGAATCATATCAGTAATTTGTTCATGACTTCAGAGTTCTGTACCATTAAAAAAAATCATTCATGCCACGCCAGTGTTTCGAATTCCGAGGTCGCACAATATCGATCAGAGCAATGGCAGTCCGACCGTAAGTTAATGCTACTCCAAGCAGAATTTCTCCCGCAATCCTTCGTCTGTGCAGCGTCATCGGCATCGTCGCCCATTCCCTAGGTAGGACGGAATGTGCTATAGTGGTATAGGGGAAAGTATTATAAAGCGTCCCTACTGGCCAAAACGCTCCCCTTCCTTTAAACAAAAGTCTTATCACTAACACTATCTTTTCGTAAGATCTCTCTGCTATGCAAGTTTTTCAGTTGTTGTTTGCTGGAAAATAATAATGACCTGAAAATATCATTAGGCAGCTTTTCGATGTAAGGTTTTGCTTCGACTAAACAAGCATTTTATCTGTGTAAAAAGTCTAATGGTCGGTTGCTAGTTAGTAATTAACTTTTAACAGTGCTAATGTCTCTATTTACAGTAAAAAAATGCAAAGAACCAAAGCCATTTCTTAGATATACGATTTTTTTCATAACAGTCCCTCGACGGACATTATGTCCCACCATTCAACAGTATGCCTCTAGTTAAAATATTGTTTTAAAGATTTATAACGGTTATTAAAACAAAATGTAGCGTTGGGAGGATCAATGGCAAATGAAAGAAAGAACACAATTTTGAAACCACTGTTCCGCTCATTTCATTGATTGGACATGAATTTCGTTCTCATAGATTGCAAGCGAAGCTGAGAGTGACAATAATTTCTCGTCATTTCAGTCTATTTTGTGTCATTTAAAATGACTTTTATTAGCTCCGGTTGTGGAGCATACCACTGATTTGGCCAGGGGAAAAACGAAGCATGTGGACGTTTTGGAAAATGTGTTTGTACCAATCAAATCGAAATCATTGAAAATGGTGTTCCTCGGGTGTATTGCAAAGAAATACCTACATTCTCGAAGAAAATATAGCAGTATATTTATAAATATCTCATTGTTTTCTTAAGGGGGCATATTATAACACTTTACCCTACAAGCAAATATTCTGTTCTGCTCCAATCCGATCACGATCGCGGCACCAAACAGCACAAAGCTTGGCTCAGCAAATTTTGTCCACCCGACGTGGTGACACTTGCAGGAAACGTTTTCGACCTCGACGTCAACTCTATGATGGGACGTAGGGGAGACGGTTTCTAGATGGAATTCGAGACGAGAGATTCGATTACATCAAGTAGGCGCTTCGCCGAGAACTGCGGCAGTATTGTTTGGGACCTCACAGGGCATCACGAAACAATGTCACTTCATTTGACGTTCGGAAGTCGTACCGATAATTGGAAAGTGCAGTCGGATGGACATCGGTAGTTGAAGTGTGTCTACAATGTCCAGCGCGAGCGATAATGGACAAGTGACAGTGGTGAAATGACAATAACCCAAGTATAAGAGTGGAGCGAAAATGTTCTCCTCATTACAATGCGAATGGTAAGTCTCTTTATATTTTCAAAAGTATGATGGTGATTGATAATTTTTGTTGAAATTGTGGACTGAAAATTTATGAAAAAAAATTCAAGGGCTTATTATAGTAATTTAGTGCCGTTTTTCACTGAAAAACACCGGTGGCGTGGATTGCTCTGGTTTTGCACTTTCGGTCAGAAGTGCACTTTTTACGGTGTTTCATTCGAAAGTGCAAAATCAGAGCAATCCACGTCACCAGTGTTTTTCAATGGGAAACGCCATAAACTTCATTTATGAGAATCATCAATTGTAGTGAGATAATTAGATAAAAAAAATCACAAATCGACAATTGATACACCTTGCTGCTTTTTCCTGCTAGTAATTATGCAGCGGATATTGAATATTCCTACGCGGTAATTGTCTTTTCTCATTTCCGTTGATAAGTAGTAAGTGAACTATATTCGATTAATATTTGAACTGCATCTAGATTGAAGTGTAAATATGGTGGGATACGATGATGGAAATGAATGTAGAGAATGAAGATTGCAGACATTTCCGGTGAACATATTAACTATTGAAAGGTGCGTCATGATTACTACAAAACTATACTGTCCAGTGAAGGTCACATACAACCGAGCTACTGGGCTTGGCCAAGGCACTACAATGTTTTGTCGGTTATTCCAGCTACAGGTTATTGTGCGGATAACTGTGCCATCACCAGTGCGCTATGGTTATTTTTTAACGAAATTTGTGCGAAAAACGAAAAGTGCTTGTATATTGGGGCAGCGAAAACAACATCGTTGATCAAGTGTAACAGGACTAATTAAATAGTTACCTTATTTTGCGTTAGGGCACATGACCAATTTCACTATCTTTACGTTTCGTCTTAGACTCGCCTTTACTTCTGCTTAGCGGTTCAAATTGAACTGTTTAAGTTTGCAGTAAGTAGTTCAATTTGAACTGCTCTGCACTGACGAGTCTAAGACGAAACGTAAAGATAGTAATTAAATAGGTTAGTTTAATATGGTGACGTTTACCCTTAGTGTCAAATCACTTATATGTGATGAGACAGAAAGTAGAATGTTGTCTACAACCCATTTTAAAAAATTTTCATCCATAATTAATCAGTCATATATTAAGCTGCTCCTATCCAGTGTTGGAAACTCTGTTCCTTATTTTTACTTTTTTTTTATCAAAAGGCTTAAATCTTCACGATAGAAAATTTTTCTTGATTATATTTTTCAAAAATTCAAATTCACTATATTATAAGGCTTTCTGAAGGTCAGAAATTAAACAGAATTGAATTTTTCTTAAAATAAAACCTTTCTTCTTTTCTTTTGTAATCATTTTCATTATATCACAAAGCAACAGATTAGAAGCCAAATCCTAAGAAAGAGGCAAATAGTATAATTCCAAACGATTCTCGATTCTTACTGGGTATGCGCAGAATGACATATAGAATGCATATCAGTGTCTTGGAAAATCATGATCAGGAAAAGCTTATTTCATTACCACTCGTGAAAAAATCAGTTCAAGAAATTTTCTAAAAAAGAACTTCATGAAACAAACATACACGAAACTCTGAACCTCGAAGTTCAGAAGTGACTTTTTGTGTCAGCAAAACTTGATGACGAATTTTTACTCACAGTAATATCGATAAAAAGATAATCGAAAGTGATAAGAGTTTCCGGTGATATGTCCATGTTGAATTTACACTACGCTTCAGTTCGACACTACTGAATAAATTCGCAACTGAATTGCAACTGAGAAATAATGACATGAACGTAGTGTGGTCAATATGAACAATAATATATTTTTCTTACATTCCCAATAACGATTATAGCGACGAAAGCCCTTTTCAATTCCAGTTGCTTACGCTGTATTATTTATATTAAACCCAATAAAATGCTATTTAGCATGAATTTGATTTATAGAAGTAACGCAGTGCTGCATTTTGCATGTGTCGAACACACAGCAGGCGCAACAATGGCGTGTTTGACTTATGGCGTTTTCGGCATGAGGCATGAATAAACGAACAAAAATGACGAAAACATAAACAGTAACCATTGACTACAATAAACGATTCCATTGCGCAGAGCTACACCAAACTTTTGATGAGTGCTACACCAGTGGTATCGGTGCAGAAAAAGTGTAGCACTGGTGTAGTGCAATTGGTAAAAACGAACGGTTTCAGTGCAGCTTTCGCTACACCGGTGTAGTGCAATTTAAAAACGAAAACGACATTAGTGTAGCGATAGTCTGCGCTCCCGTTACCTATGTGATTGTTTTTTCAATGTTTATTATTATAACTATTACCAATCACAACACTAGCTGCTTTTATTGATGATAGTACTCAACCATGACGGTATTGCTGAATAAATTTCGAATACATCACCACTATTGAATCACTTTTCAACCACCTTACGAGTACTGAACATTTTCAGATAGGTTCAGTGTTTTTCATCGGCGAATTTATTCATCGTGTATTCTTTAAAGGGAATAAGGTATAAATGTAGCGTCATAAAATGCGCGCAAAATTTTATCCGCTTCAGTTGAACGAACCGTCGCACAAAGCGTACCAAGAAAAACGGCCACATAGAAACAAGAACTTTTTTCAATGATTGAGCGCAGTGGGTTTACCTCTCGTTATATTGGCTTGTAAAAAAGACGGGACGTAATGGATTTTAGAATTCTTCACACTTTGAATATATGCTGATTCAATCATCATTGTTAGTGATTACTCTTACACTAGAGCTATAAATCATGAGTAATTATGAATGATTAACATGAGGTTATATGTATATGTATTGACTAACTTTCTAACCATGTATATGCTTGATTTTAATAGCAAGCATCGATTCTCCTTCAAAAGAACGGTGGAAGACAAGAGAAAATTCAAGTATTTGCGATATCTTTGCCAGTCGTTCACCAGGCCCTTCCCGCCGATGAGATAGAATTTACTTGAAAGTATTCACCATTAACTCTTGTTAGGAAACGACTTTCGGAATTGTATAGCATGATCAGTCTAGAAATGTCTGTTTCAACGATAACGAACCGAAGACCAAACAGCCTCTGGCCTTCGGTGCCAGAAATCATCAATAGTTTAATAATTTCTTAGATTACATTATTGGAATACATTTCAATTATAACTAATAGTTCATCATACCATGCAGTTAAAATTATTTAGTGAATCTTTTCTCAAGCACATATTTGGGGCACGAAATTGAATATAAAGTTATTTCGTAGTTCCTTATTATTCAATCGATTTTGAAAGCAAAATCAAGCGTTGATTCATTGTATTCATAATAATTGAAAAACCAATGAATTCCAATAAGTTTTCCATGCTGATTGGCTCGAAGCTGGCCCTCAATGTTTATCACATTGTTTGTATAAATGACAGCTACTTAGAAAATAAACGATTTCTCACTCATTTTATTGTATTCAAGTCGTTTTTATTTCAACACAAAACCCAATGCTGCATAAATTCGCGTCATTATTTTATATCAATTTTTTGCTCACGATATAATGCCACCGTGCCCACCGTGCATTTTTCACACCACCTCAATACGAAACAGCAGCGCACAAGCAATAAAAAAAAAATGCAGAGAAGTTTATGAAAACTTTTTCAATTTTCGGTTGTTTTCGCTAAAATTTTATAATTTTGAGTTGCATTTTCAGATTCTTTGTGAAATTCTGCTACAAATACTACTTTTCAGTTCTAAAATCATCCCCGTGGGAAGTAACAGTGACCGTTTATACATTTCAAAAACCAATTACGGCTCGGCAAATTTCAAAATTCTAAGAATACTTAGTTATGATAAATTTGATTTCGAAAACTTAAGTGTTTTTGGTTTTTCGAAAATCGGTCTAGTTTTTGAATAATTGATCAAAAACGCGATTTTCGCATTCCGCTACATTTCACCTTAATGTAACGAATGGGGTCTGTTAGTTTTACTGATACGGAAGATATATGATAACGAAATAATAATTAAAATAATGTCCACCTATTACTATCGAATAATAATTCTATTCCACAGTTTCCCCAATTTGTGGAACGATGTTTTAAAATAAGATATTGAAAATGTATTGTGAAACTCTTCTGTTAGAACAAAAATAATGATTGATTAAATGAAACAAACGTATAAAATCCCGCGAAAGAATTTTTCAATACAAAGATTCTTAGAACTTTGTTTTTCGGCGTGAACATTACAGTGCAGTGCAAGAGCCGGATAACAACATAGTACGAAAAAAGTTAATAAAAACACAATCGAGTTTTTGAGAGTTTTTATCCGGGTTTTCACTAATACTTTTGCTATGGAAAACACTGAAATCGAATGGTTTGTCTTCATTCAATATTTTTTTTATCCAGATTTTACCCCAAAAAGTTTTGTTTTTGAAGTTTACCCAAGTTTTTGCACTAGCAATACTTGAGATTCTCTCACTCAACTTTTCGTACGGTGTGCGATAAAATTATTGTTGGAAACGTGTATAAATCTAATTGAAAGTTTACTGCAATGTTTACTTTATGAAGATATTAAATTATTTGTCTAAGAATATTGTTTTAAGATTCGGTTGCATTATTTTAAAGAAATCACTTCACAAAAGCTTGAATTTTTTTCACGTGACTATTCATAACCAACTATTTTCGCGAAGATTTTCGAATTCATACAGGCTTAAAAATCTGGTCTTACAAGTCGTATGTTCGAGCCTCGGCCTGGAAGGACTGTTATACCGTTTTCGTTTATTGATCAGAGCAGCCCGAGAGCTGGCCCAGAGTCGCTCAAATAACTTTTGAGATGCTCGTTTTAGCATCCCGGGGTCGCTCTAGATCGGACTCCTATCGCGTAGTTTTGCTCTGAAAATTTTCTCGGGTCGCACCACGACAGCCATACGAGTTTGTTTATGTTTTCTGTTTTTTATGAGTTGTTGTTTTGCGATTCAAAATCGAAAAGGGTATTAGTGTCAATAGTATCGGCTAAGAGTCGGCTGCGAAGTTTGTTGAAACAGGATGGTCAAATTCCACAAAAGAAATGTTATGCCAAAACTTTGCTTTCTAGAAAGGCATGAAACGTCTAGATCTGGTGTTATCCTATTTTTGAAATGAAAAACATTATGACTTGGAGAATCTATAAAATTGGGATAAGACTGGAATCTGCAGACTGGAGAAATCGCAGCTTTAATTGAAATTGCTTTCTAGTTGTTTCAATAGTATTCAAACATCGCTAAGAAAATATCGAATCATGAGTCAAATTCGGTATGTGATGCTTTATTTAAAACTATATTTTATTACCATCTCAATGCAAAACTTGTCTACGATAACGACTCCAGTAGTCATCTCATATGCGTGAAATATTTAGTAGAGTAAGATCTGCTGTCTCTGTTCGATAGATTTACCATAAAGGTAACATGGACATAGGAGCTTTCGCTTCGATTTTTCGCGTCGCTATAACAGAGGTATTGAACAATTTTCAAAATAGTTTTTCTATGGTATTACTTCTTACAGCTGGAGCAAAGATATTGTATCCAATTATATACAAACTTAAAAATTTTTTTTTTTTGAAATAACACCAGATCACGACGTTATATCGATACTAATAGTAATCCTAACAGCTTCAAATAATAACTAATAATAATTCCAATATCTTAAATTTTTTTTTAAATTTTATTTAGGAATTTTTCTTTGAGCGTAATAAAGCTGTAATAATAGTTTCTCCGATTAATGTTTTTAGGAAATTATTGAGGCTATGTGGAATATGTATACACTGTAAAAAAATATCTATTTTCATTTCATTTGGGAAATTACACTTCAAAATATATTTCCTAATAGAAGGTTTGTTATATATCTGTAATTGTTTTATATATTGTAACTGATAATTGTTGAAGTACTTCGCGTCATAGATCAAAATGGAAAAAGATGGTTGAAAATTTTTAAATTCGAATGATTGTTTTGAAAAAATATTCAAACATCATTAAATTGTTTTTGATCTGATTTGACGAAAAAGAATGCTAAAATTTTCGATAAAAAAGTTCAAATTGAAATTTAGCTAAATGTTACCGTTCTCGAAATACAGTGATTTTCAAATAAATAATTATCGGATGCTTTCCAAGTCTTGTCTAATAAATTATTTTCATCCGTGCAGAGGCGGTCTAGTGTTGCGGCAGCGTTAAGCTATGATTGACTTGCAATATAACTCACATCACTCAATATTCCACGTATCAATCAATTTCTCAAAGACCATGAAATTGTATTACAAAATAGTGCGTATTATCGAAATGCGAGTCAGGCTTTTTGTTCGCAGAATAAA
The DNA here is from genome assembly GCF_030247185.1 of Malaya genurostris. Taxonomy (NCBI): domain Eukaryota; kingdom Metazoa; phylum Arthropoda; class Insecta; order Diptera; family Culicidae; genus Malaya; species Malaya genurostris. The sequence goes on along the minus strand of NC_080572.1, from coordinate 26,691,621 downwards.
TCATTAAAAAAACTAATCTAACTCGACAATCTGGATTTGTTTCCATTACTTTCGAAATTAGGCTAAGAACGTTAGCATTGATAAAAGAAAATTACAAAGTTTCTTAAATTTAACATCGAAAAACATGTTAATTTTTTCCTTCAGTTTCTTGATATTTTACCACAGACGACAGAGAACTGTCGAACTTGAATTGCAGAGAGGTGCTGCAAAAGCAAATAATTTTTGATTAAATTTGTGTTTTGAAAAATACTGGATTTCGTAAACAAGAAATATGGTTTAAGTTAAAAAAACAGCTTTACATTTGTGGAATATTTTATACTACTTTACTCGACGGAGAAAACTATCAGTTCTGAAAAACTTTTAAACCCAAGAACGTATTTACAGGAAAACTTGTTCTGAACTGAAACTCAGTTCAACTTGCGATTGGACAGCACATTTCCAAACTTTCCGTTGCCTATCGGAAGATAGGCTAATAATATTAGAAGAAAGTTTGAAGCATTCACATAATCCGGTAACTAACATCCACCTCTGGTAACTAGATCCCCCATGGGAAACGGAAAAACGTGACGACAATATAAATTCGACTTTTCTCAAAACTACCCTAATACGAGTACGGCAATACTTCCGTTTCGATGTTGGAACCAGTGGAAATGGGGTATATTATTTAAACCAACCATCTCGACTATGTCTCCGATTTCCAACTCACCAAGTAATAGATCTACACAGTAGGTCAACTGATGGGCTGCTAGACAAGGAAGAATTGGTCGGTTGGATACATAACAGGAACTGTGCAAATTGCATCCGACTGCAAGCTGCAGTGCGGGCCCGAATGCTATGTAGAACAACTTGTCTGAGATGAAAGGAATATAAAAACCAACGCAGTGACAGCTCTGGACATAAATGCGCTTTTGGTGAAATTGAGACTGTCAGCAAGTCCGGATTCATTAGTTAGTTTTGAGTTTCAAATTAACAAAATGAAAGCAGAACCATGGATCCGTATCATCGAAGCTATTAGTTTGAGGATACGTTCGCTCCATTACTCGACACTTACATTCTCATTAACAGCAACACCCATTAATCAACGGCAGTATGACTATGACGTTATTAGTTCCATTAACGTCGTGATTGCCATTATCTTCATCAGTGCAAGGTGCAAGTTAAGATTTTCCTGTTCGTTTTGATGTGAAAAACGTTGCCTCCCTGTTGGCATATTGATTCGATTTTCCACGGAGCTGTCATTCGTCGATTGAATGGCGTAAGCAATTTTTTACCGTCATGGAGATTGTACATCACAAGTCCGATATATCCATGAAATAAATTTACTTTGTAAAAATTTCATATTAACGGTTAATTCTAGCTGTCATATTCCCTTACTCTAAATCTCCAGACTTTTTCCACCTAAGAAAAACAAAATTAAAATAAATGGCTCTGAAATAGATTGGTGGAATGAGGCAGTTTATGTAAGACTGACCATGGATAGTAAGTTTCTCTTTAAGTCACATGTGGACAAAATAGTATTAAAATGCAACATTTCACTGAGATCTCTCTACCCATTGATAAACAGAAAATCTAAATTGTAACTCAAAACAAATTAGCTGTTTATAGGCAAATAGTTTATCCAGTCATTCAGTATGTAGTTTCAGTCTGGAAAAATTGCGCTAAATGTCATAAAAACAAGCTCCAAGTCATCCAAAACAAATTTTTAAAGATGATTCTTATTAGAGCGTTTTACAGCTAGAGTTAGGTTAGGTTAGTTTAGGTTAGGTAGATAAAAATATGCAATTTCAAGGATATAAATCCAAACATGAAATAAAAGTCACTAACAATGTAGGACTGAAACAATAAGAAATAAAATAGACTAAGCAGATTATACCCTAGATGTAAAGTTACGAACTGTATCACTAAAATAGGATAGCCACTGTATATGAATGTTGACAAAAAATGAATAGTAAATCAAATATTTATTTTTTTTCCTTTATGGGCTGCTCTGGCCGAGGGGGGTGGTTACAACGATCTGCACTTTCCATACCAGACGAACTAGGCTATGGTGCCCAAATGAACACTAGTAACAAAGGAGGAAACCCTCCAGCATGTAACCCAAGCGACATATTCCTTTACGGTTATCAATTTGCAACTAAAGATACGAATATCTTCTATTGCAAGTTCACCAGAGAGTTTGTCACTTGGGCAGGAAGTGTGTGCTTCACCCTGTAACCAGTCAATCATTGAGTCGTGCGTCTGTATCGTATTGGTATTTTGTCATCCTACCAGCTGCTCCTGTATCTTGAATGTCCTCGTCGATGAAACTTTGGAAAATTTCGCATTGTATCCGCTTCGGTCTTGGCCCTGCTTTCCTATATAGTCTTTTATGTCTGAAGCGGTTCTTACGATTATTACTTTGAAGCTCCCTAATCAATGTAGATATGTTTGGTCTACTTACACTATTCAATCTAATCTATTCTAATTGATTCTATCTTTTTACTATACCGGAGACACCTGTTAATATCACAAGCTAGTAGATTATCAAGAATAAAGGAATAATAATAAGGTTGATAATAATAATAATTTTTTTTTTTTTTTTTTTTTCCCCTTTATGGGCTGCTCTGGCCGAGGGGGGTGGTTACAACGATCCACACTTTCCATACCAGACGAACTAGGCTATGGTGCCCAAATGAACACTAGTAACGAAGGAGGAAATCCTCCAGCATGTAACCCAAGCGACAGATTCCTTTGCGGCTATCAATTTGCAACGAAAGATACGAATATCTTCTATTGCAAGTTCGCCAGAGAATTTGTCACTTGAGCAGGAAGTGTGTGCTTCACCCTGTAACCAGTCAATCATTGAGTCGTGCGTCTCTGTCGTATTCGTATTTTGTCATCCTACCAGCTGCTTCTGTGTCTTAAATGTCCTCGTCGATGAAACTTTGCAAATTTCGCATTGTATCCGCTTCGGTCTTGTCCCTGCTTTCCTAAATAGCCTTATATGTCTGAAGCGGTACAAACGATTATTACTTTAAAGTTCCTAAACAGATGTAGATATGTTTGATCTACTAACACTATCCATTCTAATCTGCTCTGATTAATTCTATCTTTGTCGAAGTTACGTTACATTTCCTTTTCCCCATTGCATCGCTTTTTTATTATGCCGGAGAAACCTGTTAATATCTCAATGTGATAATTTATCAAGAATAAAGAAATAAATATTTATAATATTACAATAACAACAACAATAATAATAATGATAATAATAAAAGTAATAATAAAAATAGAAATATTGTGACTTACCAAAAGTTAATATGTCATCAAAAGATTTATTACAATAACATACCAATGTTTCGTCGTTTCACTGGGGCTCTTGATTTGTTTTCAATTTCCTTTTGGTATTCCTGTAGCATCCTAGTATATCCATATCGTTTTTGTCTATAATCTTTTATTTTGAAATTTTCTCGTGATAAGAATAAAAGAAAATTAGGTGTTAGTAAGCTTGTTAAATTATATAATGTAAGGATGCGCATTTAACACTAGATTGCCCAGGAAAGTCACAATATGTAAACAATGGAAGGACCGCGTGAAATTCTGTGAACTTTTTTAATTCTTTATTTACCGATATATGCACTTAGGAATACTGCACTAGCTTTTATTTATTCTGTCACAGTTTATATTATTGACTTTCTCTCTTTCCATCATTCTGACTGCCTTTGAGCAGTCTAGGTCTAAACTAAGTGTTGGGCCTTCTAGTGTTGAGCACGCATCTAGGAAACAAGAACTACATGTATTTCGTGAAGAAATACTAGGTGTGATTGGATGAAATGGTCCACGTGAACCGCTCTCTTCCAGAAACACACATCTCACACTCTTAGTTAGAAGGTGACATCTGTGTCCAAGTTTGAGAAATCTAAGTACATTCAAACCTTTCCCGATATGAGAGTGTATTCACACTTGATTAATCAGTTTCGTCATCATTGCAATTTGTAAACATTACCGATACCGAGCCGGATCGGAAAGGTTTGAAAGTTCTTAAACGGTTCATAGGATATCAATTTACTCCTATTCCTGATAACAATAGTCCTCCTTTTAGAATTAAATTCACCAAGCTCAGGACGAATATGATATATTAATATTCATCCCAACTGGATCAAAATAATTCAAATTGGTGACCAATTCCAGGCATAAGAATGCTCGAAACCACCTAATGACCTATTGTCAATTTCAAGCATTATTAGTCCTGTCCACTCCGTGATCGATTCAGACAACACAATAATTTTCATCTTTTAAATTTATAAGCTAACGATCGATCTCGGTATGGTCAGACTTTGTAAATACGCGAAGTGTAAATTGACTCCCACCCCCATCCACCAAGCGGGGGTACGCACCCTGTAGCTCATCATCCAAAGCCTAGGGAATAAGGTTGATAATAATAATAATTACAATAATAATAATAATTTTAATCATAATACAAGTGATAGTAAAAATCGTAAGGCATTTTACTTACCAAAAGCTAGGTAATTTTATAAAATACCCATTATTCTTCATTTTCTTGAGAACATTCTAGGGTCTGTTTCGTGGTCTTAAATCTTCGATGATAATCCTTCGTTTCAGCAGGCTCGGTTTTCGTTAAGAACATAAAATAAAATAAAACAAAATCCGGTGTTAGTAAGCTTGTTAAATTATATAACATAAGGATGCGCATTTAACACTAGATTGCCCAGGAAAGTCACAATATGTAAACAATGGAAGGATTGCTTAAAATTCTGTGAACTTTTTTAATTCTTTATTTAACGGTATATGCACTTAGACACACTGCACTAGATTTTATTTATTTTGTCACAGTTTTTATTATTGACTTTCTCTCTTCCTCCTCTCGCCTTTTAGTGTTGAGCACACATCCAGGAAACAAGAACTACATGTATTTCGTGAAGAAATACTAGGTGTGATTGGATGAAATGGTCCACGTGAACTGTTCTCTTCCAGAAACACACATCTCACACTCTTAGTTAGAAGGTGACATCTGTGTCAAAGTTGGATAAATCTAAGAACATTCAAACCCTTCTCGATTTGAGAGTGTATTTACACCCGATCAATCAGCCTCGCTGTCATTGCAACTTGTAAACATTACCGACACCGAACCGGATCGGAAAGGGTTGAAAGTTCCTAGACGGTTCATGAGATATCAATTTACTCCTATTCCTGATAACAATAGTCCTCCTTTTTGAATTAAATTCACCAGTCCAGGACGACTATTAAATATATTTATTCATCCCAACTAGATCAAGATAATTAAAATTGGTGACCAATTCCAGGCATAAGAATGCTCGAAACCACCTAATGACCTATTGTCAATTTCAAGCAGTATTAGTCCTGTCTACTCCGTGATTGATCCAGATAACATAATAATTTTCATCATTTTACTTTTATAAGCGAACGATCGATCGATCTCGGTATGATCCGACTTTGTCAATACGAAGTATAAATTGACTCCCACCCTAATTCCAAAGGGGGGTACACGCCCTGTAGCTCATCATCCAAAGCCTAGGGATGCACAAACAATCCCTTAATTTTCTTAATAAATCGAAGAGAAACATTTTGAATAGAATACAACTGTATTACATATGAGAAAGGCATCATTCGTCACTAGGTGGATTAAATCAGGTTTTTTGTGCTACAAAACGAAAAATATTTGTTTTATTGCACGAAATATTTCAACATTTCTAGTATTAGTAGTGTTTAGTAATATTTCTAGTACAATTAAATTAAGGAGTTACCTTTCTTCCGGTTTGAGAAAAGAAGCCCAATCTATGAAGGAATATTGTTTTTATGGATTCAAAAGCATCGACTAGTAAGTAAAAAATAGTGAAAACGGTTATGTGTCAATAACATAAAAACGGCTTTTAGCTAAACACCTATGTTACCAAAATCTGTGGTCGTCCAGTTCAGTCGCCTCTTCGTTTCCTTCGGGACGTCAGTAAAGACATTGCGCGTCGGCGCAATATAAAAAAGTGTTTCGCAAGCAGCGTTAACTTTATGTCTGCTTAACGACTTTCTATCGATAATGTCATGATAACAATGTTATGATACAATTCAATAACCGCCATGCCTCATCCGTGGTAAAATTGAAAAAATGTAAAAAAATGTAACGAATGAACCACAGCGATGTTGGTACAAAAACGCGCCTAATGCAGCTAGCAGTGAGATGATACTTTTTATTATCAATTCGTTTTTGCTTGAATATTCCTCGGTGTTTTTAGGTTTTATGAAGTTATGTTAATAACCGTCGTTTAAAATAACAGTTTGAAATTTCAATCACTCATTACCCTGTAAGTCCGGTATTGTAAGTCGGATCGAAAAGAAAAATTGTATGAACCATAAAATTATTTCTTTGAATCAAAACGTGTGACAATCGATTAAGCATTCTATTAGATGCCGTAGTGAGTTCAACTTTAGAGTTGTTGGTCATTATTTACGGAACTTCCAAAACCAGTATTCAGGGACCAGCATAACTAGCATAATCAGCATGAATTAACATGACAAAATAAATGAAATAGTTTTGAGTCCAACTTTGAAGATTTTTTTGTATCGTCATCTTCTATGACGGTTTTAATTTTCACCATGTAATTCAGGAATCAGAAGTCGGAATCGGAATAAAATTTAGCAATTTTGTATGGGACCACATTCTTTAAATTTGAATTTTTGTTTGTAAAATTCGTTATTGTCTTTTCTGAGAAAACGGTTGAGCTACTCTATTTTCGATACTTTCGGAACCGAAATTTAAAAATCAGTATAGATGAAGTCAGTTAAATTCACCTAAGAGATTGTATACCATTTCATTTGATTCGAAGTTTTTGAAAATCAGTATAGCCATCTCTGAGAAATCGTAGTGAGTTCCAAAGAAAATTTTCGGGTACCTTCCGGGATCGATATCCGAATACCGGTAAACCGGAATTAAGTTTATTTGGTCATCGAATATCAAAATCTGCAAACCACACAAACCCGAATAATTTATATGAAATTAACATTTTTTTTTTTTTCATAAATACGTTTATTTCTTAAGGCAGTTTACATAAGTTTTTCTTCGCCGTAGCATCACTTTTACATAATATTCTTATCCTAATTTAATTCTAACATAGTCACAACGTTTTGCATTTATTAAAACATATTCTCTTATTACTTGAATATCATCTTAGGTAACTCGTCATTAATTATGAAATCTACTCGGAAATATTATTTGAACCAAACGATTAACTTCTATAAATTATAAAATAAGCTGTTATTTTCAGACATTTTGTTAATAATTTCATAAACTGTTTCGAGTTTGTTTGTATCATTACATTATTTTTATTCTAATTTAGCTATTGGTTGAACTCATGGACGCAGCTGGGATCAGAACTAAGTCTTGAAAGGGGCCTTTATTAAATTGAAACTCCAGTTTTCTTTATGAAATGATAAATAAGTTTCATGTATGAAAGGTCACGACAAGCAAGAATGTCTCGAACTGGGATATTGGATAGTCTACCTTGGGTACGCAAAGAATTTATTAGTTGAGATCTGACATCACGATACTCCACGCATGTCCAAACGACATGATCAATATCTCGATAACCTTCGCCACAAGCACAATGATTAGTCTCGGAGAGCCCAATTCGAAGGAGATGTGCATCTAACGTGTAGTGATTGGACATGAGTCTAGACATCACACGAATGAAATCTCTACTCACATCCAGTCCCCTGAACCATGCCTTTGTCGATATTTTCGGAATAATTGAGTGCATCCACCGACCCAGATCATCTTTATCCCAAGAAGCTTGCCAGCTGGCAAGTGTTCTTTGGCGAGACGAGCTATAGAATTCGTTGAAAGCAATTGGTCTCTCATAAATTTCACCCTCAATAGCACCACGTTTGGCTAAAATATCGGCTCTTTCATTGCCAGGAATGGAGCAATGAGCCGGGACCCAGACTATAGTGATTAGATAATTATTGTTCAATATGTCGTTCAGGCACTGTTTTATTTTGCCCAGGAAAAACGGTTCAGTCTTGCCAGTCATGTTTGAGCGAATGGCTTCAATTGCACTCAGACTATCTGTGAAGAGGAAATAATGGTTTGGAATTAATGTGACGATTACACTCAAACTATATTGAACTGCTGCTAGCTCTGCTATATAAACAGATGCAGGTTCTTGAAGCCTAAATGAGGCCGAAACATTATTGTTGAACATACCAAACCCTGTCGCTTCTTCAATTCGCGATCCGTCCGTGTAAAACATTTTCTCAGAGTCAATATGCCTGAACTTACTTGAAAATATTTTTGGGATTTCCGTCGAACGTAGATGATCCGGGATTCCACGCACTTCGCGCTGCATGGATGTATCGAAAAATAAAGTTGAGTCAGGGACATTTAGGAGGCTGACACGGATAGGAATATATCTTGAAGGGTTGATTTCCTGTGACATATGGTTAAAATATACTGTCATGAATTTTGTTTGAGATCGAAGCTCGACTAGTCGTTCGAAATTATTAATTACCATGGGATTCAGCACCTCACATCTTATTAGCAGGCGTGATGAAAGCTCCCAAAATCGATCTTTTAATGGAAGAACTCCCGCCAGAACTTCAAGACTCATTGTATGTGTCGAATGCATGCACCCTAAAGCAATTCGCAAACAACGATACTGAATTCGCTCCAGTTTGATAATATGAGAGTTTGCAGCGGAACGAAAGCAAACGCATCCATATTCCATCACTGAAAGTATCGTTGTCTGATACAATTTTATTAGATCTTCCGGATGAGCACCCCACCAAGATCCTGTTATTGTTCGAAGAAAAAAATTAACATCTTTACACTAATCATTATGTATCTCCTCAAACGAAAGTCGGATCTGCCTAAAAAAAAGAAGTTTTTATGGGATCCTAAGACCTTTCAACTGCATCTTAGATGCAGGAAATCTGTTCAGCCAACTACGAGCAAAATGAGTGACATTATTTTAACATTGGGTGGAATCCCAGTAGTTCCGAAACCTGAAGTTGGATCCAAATGGAATACAGGAAGCTTGTATGGGACCATAAGACTTTTCATATGAACCTAAGTTTGCAGAAAACAGTTATGCAATCTCCGAGGAAATTGAGTGAAATTATTTATCACACACATTTGCTAATCTCAACGAACTGATTTGAATGGTATATGAGTATTATGCTCTTCCAGCAATTATTACTGTAAGCAGCTTAAATCAATATAAGTATGAAATTGTTCTGAATTCGAAAATCTTTCTAAGCCGTATATCATATTTGAATGATTATGTTGCCAAAAACGAACCGTGCTATAATCGAAACGAGCCAAAAAGTCATGAAAAAAGATGCTATACACAGTCTAAATGGTGCTTTGAAACGATTGCATACAACAGTATTAAAAATCGTGTTTTACTTTGCTCCCAAGCACCGCGTTATCATACAGCGCTCAAAACTACTACTGCTGGAATAGGGGGAATAGTCGCTTACAGAAAACTATCGATATCTCCGTTGAAAATTAACGGATTTCAACTATCTTTGGCTTTTTGGAAAATTATCACCGTGTGGAATCTAAGTCTCAAAACATATATTTTTAACAAGGATAATTGTGACAGATATTAAAAAAACTGAAAATTTTGAACATAAAACTTTGTATAACTCGAAAAGTAAACGAGTATTCTTTACATGGACCTTTTTTAGGTATAAAAATCGCATTAATGAAACTGTATAAGTCTTCCAAGTGTGCATAAAAACGCAGAACTTTTTAAATTCGCATTAAAAACCGCTGATCTTTGATAATCCGTATTAGAACATTCCAACACTAAGAGAATCCACTCCGGAAATTGCATGAATCGAGATCTGATATGATTCCGAAAAAACATTTTGAAAAAATAAATCAATTCTGGAACTACGAGTTCGGAAATCTCAGAATATTTCCTAATCCCAGAGAGTCGTCTTGATTTTTTTGTGTGATAACAATAGATCTCGATGTTCCATGCGTTCCCAAGACAAGACAATAAAACTGCATAATTTTGAAAATTAGCACACAAAAGAAACACAAAAATTTAAAAATTCGCGTTAGAAAATACTTGATCGTATTTTATTAAATAATCCCAAAGCAATGCATGAAGTTATCCTAGTGATCTCTCATTAGAAACCGTTGATGAACATGACGAGAAGAAGTACATACAGAATAAGAAAATAAAACAAAAAAATTAACAAGCTTAGGCTCGTTTGAAAGCTACTATTGGGTCATTGAATAGTTTTCAAAATCAAATGGTTGTCAATTCTGGTTACGGAGATATAGTAGTATAAGAGCTTAAACAGTGTGCCTTCAAAATTAAATTATTCAATGAAAAAAATAATGGTATAAGAGACGTAAGCTACAAAACTCAATCCTGCTTGATATTCTCGGATATGTAAGCACCGATTTGAATAACTTTAGGCTCGTTCAAGACCTATATTGGGTTAAGGATCGAATTCGGAGATCATATGGTGGTCACTAATGACGTAAACAACAAATCAATGATCAAGTGCAAATATAGTATGTACGTAAACGTTGAAGCATGTTTTAAGAACTCATCTAATCAATCTGAATCACTTTTCATCAAAAATGAGCCTAAATTAGCGTCTGAAAATCCGTCTTAATGTAAAAAAGTCTATCTATTCTTAATAAGGTTTATAAGGAAAGTGAAGAATCAGCTTAAACTTGCGTTTAATCTCACAATTCAGGAAATTTTTGAAACCAGCTTTACGATCAACACTAAATTTATTGGGATGGAATGAATAAACTGTCATTTTGATAATATTTTTCTTGAATATGTGTGTGTCATGTCGGCTTTGAATGCAATCAGTAAGAATATATTAGATTTTAATTACGACTTTGAGGCTTTTTCCAAACGTAACTTCATGCGCTTTTATTTTTACCGTGAATGTATGGATAAAAATAAGTATTATAACTAATCGCCTTGAAATAATGATTTTTGAAAATTATGTTTTGCAATTCATCGTCATTTGTGTATCAATCTATTTCGTGGGGTCAAAACTTGTGCATCATAAAAGTCCATCATATTTCCTCGTTTTCGCATTTCGAAGTTTATTTGATGTCAATAAATGCTACAGTATAGAACATAAAAATGGCTGCCATGAAATTTTCCTTATTGCAAATTATACTTAAGCTAAGAAGTGATAAAACAAATAGACCACAACTGTGTCGTAAATGTGCTTTAGAACCATCAAATTTGCTCTGAGCGAAACTACTATTCAATGAACACGCGCATGAACACACAAATCTAGTTTCATGAATGAATTGAACTGACAATAATTAATATTGGAAGCAATATTAAGATTGTATGCATGGTTTTATTCTAGTACAAGTTGTTTTATTTTTTGCCCAATTGTTAGTCTGAGTAAAGGGTTTTATAGAAGCTATTAGAACTATAATATAATTTTTCAAAAGATACACTTATTGTAGTTGTCATAAAACAGGTAGTGATTGAAAAATCAATTACAAAACTCCGATAAATTATAATCATAACGACTTGTAACGAAAAGTAAACACAAACATCGAACTTAGCAGCCAATTTAGCTACCAAACATTATTATTAGCGATTCGATAAATCCTTATCTCAATAAATTGCGTCAAATCAACCCCAACAAGGGATCACGCCGCATTGAGAAAAGGCATCCTGAAAAGGCGAAAATGAAGGCAATAAAAGCTCCTCTGTTTATTGCCTGCCAGTAATTCCACCGTGTTTTTGTGCTAGCGAAATATATAACACTTTATGCTACCACACTGGCGGAAACATATTTATTTATTATCTGTGGCAATAGTTCAACATGGCATGCATAGCAAATATTTTCCGCTAGCAGCCGAATTCTGATTCCAGTCCAGCAGGCTTTTCTATTTTTGTCTTCCAGTTTATCGGGCTGGTAGCTATTTATTTATTTCTGGAAGTTTGCCAAAATCCCAATGCCCGAGTATTGGTGCATGAAACTATGGCAACCAATATGCTCCATGTAGGTGAGAAGCGAAATGGCAACGTAAATTCTTAACGTCTTCTTCAAGAGCCAAGTAATTCAGATACATCGCAACAAAAGATTTGATAGCATGAAATATTGTTGCATTGCTAGTTTGATGGTATAGTCGTAGAGGGATTGACATATTTGAGAACCACTTTGCTATAAAATTATCGAATGTGAGGTGTGAAATAAAAATGAAATTTCTATTTAAATGAGTATGTTTGGAAACGATTCTTAGCTTAGCTTAGATTGAAATTATTAGACCAATATAGATATATTGAAAAATGGGAAACTTGCAGTTTTGCTAGAATTTGAATTTGAACTGAGTCAAAGCAGAAATGTAAAATTAAAGAATTAAAATTTGCAAATGATGTTAAACGTGCAACAATTCCAGTATAGGAAAATCAGGTTATTTTGCATGTAATAAGTGTTGGTAATTTTGTTGCAGTAACTTGCTCGTAACAAGCTTTAAACAAATTCTAGCGGTTATCCGATGATATTGATAATGATATTCATAAGTAGTAGTAGTCGTAGGATGCCAATTGAAAATCCTCAATTTTATTCAGATCTCATAGTTTATCGATACCGAGGTACAGGGAGCTTATTGTGAAAATGAAAATTTCAAGATGGTGTTATTTAATAAGAGATCATGTTTAGAGAGCGTATTCCTTAATACTGATTAACAAATTATTTTAGTTCACAGAATTTTTTTAGTTGATGACGAAATAAAGTCACTTCAGTTGAAACGGTCTTCCGCTTCCAGATCCGGAAGTACTGGAAATAGGAAACTAAACCGCCAAAATAGAACTCACTCTGATTTCTTAAGAATGGACACATCCGCTAACGGTCTTACTATCCAATAGCTGGCTGTACATTAGGGTGGGACAAAATTTTGATTCCAGTTCCACCAAACATTCCGTATTCCTTTAGGGTTCCATAAGAACTATGCTTTTGAGCAATTTAGGTCTCTTTTATGTTTTGGGCTCTATAGTATTGAGTACGCATCCAGGCAACAAGAACTACATGTATTTCGTAAAGAAATACTAGGTGTGATTGTATGAAATGATCCACGTGAACCGTACTCTTCCAGGAACACACACATCTCACACTTTCAGTTTGAAGGTGACATCTGTGTCATAGTTGGAGTATTTAGGTACATTCAAACCATTCCTGATTTGAGAGTGTATCCACACCTGATCAATCAGTTTCGCCGTCATTGCAATTTGTATACATTAGTACAACATTAGAGTATTGGTGCATGAAACTATGGCAACCAATATGCTCCATGTAGGTGAGAAGCGAAATGGTAACGTAAACTCTTAACGTCTTCTTCAAGAGCCAAGTAATTCAGATACATCGCCACAAAAGATTTGATAGCATGAAATATGGTTGCAGTGCTAGTTTGATGGTATAGTCGTAGAGGGATTGACATATTTGAGAACCACTTTGCTATAAAATTATCGAATGTGAGGTGTGAAACAAAAATGAAATTTCTATTTAAATGAGTATGTTTGGAAACGATTCTTAGCTTAGCTTAGATTGAAATTATTAGACCAATATAGATATATTGAAAAATGGGAAACTTGCAGTTTTGCTAGAATTTGAATTTGAACTGAGTCAAAGCAGAAATGTAAAATTAAAGAATTAAAATTTGCAAATGATGTTAAACGTGCAACAATTCTAGTATAGGAAAATCAGGTTATTTTGCATGTAATAAGTTTTGGTAATTTTGTTGCAGTAACTTGCTCGTAACAAGCTTTAAACAAATTCTAGCGGTTATCCGAAAATTTGTTACTATCATATTCATAAGTCGTAGTAGTTGTTATTGTGAAAATTAAAATTTCAAGATGGTATTTTTAAAAAAGAGATCATGTTTAGAGAGCTACTTCCTTAATACTGGTTAACAAATTATTTTAGTTCACAGACTTTTGTTAGTTGATGACGAAATAAAGTCACTTCAGTTAAAACGGTCTTCCGCTTCCAGATCCGGAAGTACCGGAAATAGGAAACTAAACCACCAAAATAGAACTCACTCTGATTTCTTAAGAATGGACACATCCGCTTACGGTCTTACTATCCAATAGCTGGCTGTACATTAGGGTGGGACAAAATTTTGATTCCAGTTCCACCAAACATTCCGTATTCCTTTAGGGTCCCATAAGAACTATGACAAATTTTAGCTCGATCGGTGAAACTATATTTAGTTTAGTATTGGACAATCGACTTTTTACTGAAGTTCAATTTGGCGAAAATGATAGAGAAATTTTGGGAAAATGATTGAGCTTTGAGAAACGATTCGATACTGGAACTGGAATTCTAGAATCGGTGTAGCCAAAATCAGTTAAATTCACCTGAGGAGTGTGTAGACATCTTTGAGAAATTTTAGTGCGAATTAAAATTTGGAGGTACATTCCGAATCCAAAAACGAATACCGCTTAAACTGAAATAAATTTATTTGGCAATCGACTATTCAAATTTGCCAACCCGATAAACCTGGTTACTTTATGTGAAATGGACATTTTTATACTAATCACCCTGTATCTCCTAAACCAGAAGTCGGATCTGACTAAAAAGTAAGATGTTTTATAGGATTTTAAGACATCTCTTTTGAATCATAGTTGATTCTTAGATTTCATTTGAATTTTAAATCGGTTCAGCCATCTACGAGAAAAATGAATTGCATAATTCAATTTCGTTTCACATATCATCCTGTGGTTCCGCAATCAGAAGTCGGATTGAAATGTAATTCAGGAACCTTGTTTGGGAGTATATGACTTTTCATATGAATCTGAATTCGTAGAATTTGTAGTTTAGCCATCTCCGAGAAAATTGAGTGAAATTATTTGTCACACACGCATTTGCTGATCTCGACGAACTGATTCGAAAGGTATATGAGTGTTATGGTTTTCTAGCATTTATTGCTGTAATTAGTTTGAAACAATATAATTATGGAATTACTTTCAACTCGAAAATTCTGCCATCTTCTGGTGCCGATATCTCCCTTAAAAATGGACGGATTTTAACAATCTATGGCTTGTTGGATAGCTATTACCGTGCGGAATCTATGTCTGGATACATATTCTGTTTTCAAGGTCAAGTGTGACAGATACTGTCAAAAAACTTAAAACTTTGACATAAAACTTCGTATAACTCAAAGAGTAAACATACTATCTCAAAACCATTCAATAGCGTTCTGGGTGACGGGGAGACCTTTTATTTGCGACTTGTTTGATCCAAATCGGTCCAGCCATCTCTGAGATCTCGACCTCTTAGTTGACAACACACACACACACACACACACACACACACACACACACACACACACACACACACACACACACACACACACACACACACACACACACACACACACACACACACACACACACACACACACACACACACACACACACACACACACACACACACACACACACACACACACACACACACACACACACACACACACACACACACACACACACACACACACACACACACACACACACACACGGACATTTGTTCAGTTCGTCGAGCTGAATCGATTGCTATATGTCATTCGGTACTCCGGGCCTCGGAAAATTTTTCGAAAGTTAGAGCGAATTCTATACCTATTTTTTATGTATATAAAAAAAGGTAAAAACACATCGACAAAGACCAAATTCATTAATTTTATCTGGCTTCCGATTCTGGAATTACAGGATGATGAATTTTTAAAATTCATGCCGATATAGAATATGACAATCCCGAAAAGCTTTAAATCTGGACTCAAAACTTTTGCAATTTATAAGTACTTGAAATAACCGTAAACTCTAAAGTGGAACTTACTTCGAAATATGCCCAAACCTCTATTTACATAACTAATATATGTATATATGTATCAATATACGTACGCATGTGTACAAATATTTGTTTTTCTTAAAACATATAAATATAGGAGAATTAAAAGCATTTATTTATAGGTATAAATATATACACATATATGCTGACGGGTGAGTGTGTAAGCATACATACCTACATATATAAGGTTCGTAAAAGGAGGTTTTGGTGTACCATGGAATGTTCAATCGATAGTCACACTTTTGGATTCAAATTCGATCCGATTTGCAGTTTCGACATTAGAGAGTAATGAGTGATTAAAATTCCTAATTGCCGCTTAAAACGACGGTCATAATAATGGCATGAGAACAGACATACCGAAGAATTTTTTTCCCTTTATTGACTACTCTGGCCAAAGGGGGGTGGTTACAACGTTCCGCACTTTCTATACCGGACGAACTAGGCTATGGTGCCCAAATGAACACAAGTAACGAAGGAGGAAACCGGCCTATCATTGATAGGTTCCCTCCAGCATGTAACCCAAGCGACAGATTTCTTTACGGTTATCAGTTTGCAACGAAAGATACGAATATCTTCTATTGCAAGTTCGCAAGAGCGCTTGTCACTTGGGCAAGAAGTGTGCTTCACCCGGTAACCAGTCAATCATTGCGTCGTGCATCTATATCGTGTTGGTATTTTGTCATACTACCTACTGCTTCTGTGTCTTAAATGTCCTCCTTAATGAAACTTTGGAAAATTTCGCATTGTATCCGCTTCGGTCTTGGCCCTGCTTTCCTATATAGTCCTTGGTCTTATGTCGTTTACGAATGAATAAACGAACAAAAATGATGAAAACAAAAACAGTAATCCTTGACTACAATAAACGATTCCATTGCACAGAGCTACACCGAGCTTTTGATGAGTGCTACACCAGTGGTATCGGTGCAGAAAAAGTATAGCACTGGTGTAGTGCAATTGGTAAAAACGAACGGTTTCAGTGCAGCTTTCGCTACACCGGTGTAGTGCAATTTAAAAATGAAAACGACATTAAATCTTCGATGTAAATCTTTTATTTCAACAGTCTCGTTTCTCTCCACGAGAATAAAGTAATATCAGGTTGTAGTGAGCCTGTTAAATTATATAATGTAAGGATGCGCATTCAACACTAGATTGCCCAGGAAAGTCACAATATGTACACAATGGAAGGACTGCTTAACATTCTGCGATCTTTTTATATTCTTTATTTAACAATATATGCACTATATGCAATCATTTTGACTGCTTTTGAGCAATTCAGGTCTCTATTATGTTTTGGGCTCTATAGTGTTGAGCACGCATCCAGGCAACAAGAACTACATGTATTTCGTAAAGAAATACTAGGTGTGATTGTATGAAATGGTCCACGTGAACCGTTCTCTTCCAGAAACACACATCTCACACTTTCAGTTTGAAGGTGACATCTGTGTCAAAGTTGGAGTATTTAGGTACATTTGAACCTTTCCTGATTTGAGAGTGTATCCACACCTGATCAATCAGTTTCGCCGTCATTGCAATTTGTAAACATTAGTACCGATACCGAACCGGATCGGAAGAGTTTGAAAGTTCCTTAACGGTTCATAAGATGTCAATTGACTCCTATTCCTGATAATAATAGTCCTCCTTTTTGAATTAAATTCACCAGCTCAGGACGAATATGATATATTAATATTCATCCCAACTGGATCAAGATAATTCAAATTGGTGACCAATTCCAGGCATAATGACCTATTGTCAATTTCAAGCAGTACTAGTCCTATCAACTCCGTGATTGATCCAGATAATCCGGTGATTCGATTTCAGAATTACGGGGTGATAAGTGTTCAAAATTTCAAACCGACTTTTCGCAATGAACTAAAAACTTTTCCAATTATAGATCTTGTTAGTTGATGTCCACACGAAACGACATTGGAAAAACCGCTTCAATATTTCCGGTTCCTGAAGCTCCGGAAATAGTGATCAAAAATCTTAGAATCTTAGTGACAATGTCGTGTACAATGCAACACATATTCGAAAAGTGGCAGTTCGTGCAAATTTCAAAATCGACGTGTGTATATCTGTGCGTGATCTACTCGTTCCGCTGTTTCAGTTGTTGTTATGCTTCAGTAGTTATTTGCCTGTCTATACTATTGAATAAACTACATCAGAATCAGATACTAGTGAATAAATAAAAAAAAATACTATTGAATAAACTACATCAGAAGCAGATAAGATGAATAATTAGGATATTATTCTATTCTGAGTGCTAGAATACCAAATAATCGAAAATTTCGTCTTCTAAAAATATTTTGTTCCTGCTTTGTTATTACAATGACAGAATTTTATATTTTGTTACTGTTTTCTCAGGCAGACTTTGTTATGAATTTTGACATTTCAACACTTATTTCAAACTAAATAATGTTAATTTCTTCCATTGAGATGTTCGGTTTTAATAATAAAATTTGTTATTGGTTTGCTAACCACTTTTACCCGGGAAAGCTAGACAGTGGTGTCAACGTCATAGTCAAGACCCATAAGAAAATTCAAGAACTTTTTCATGTTTGATTTCCCATTCGTGTGAAACTTTGAATTGTTCGATATAATTAAGTTTGTGATAACATGTCAGGTCAAACAGTGACTTTGTAGATTTAAGTGCAGTTGGTGGCCCGAGAGAAATATTCCGAAATATTCGTTAAGCACAGTACGTTCGAGATAATTTCGTTTTGAAATATTCGCATATGCCTACATCTGATTTTGGTAAGAGTTATGGCAAAAGAGTTGAGTCTTTCCTTAAAGCTGTTGCTTCGGAGGTTGAAATTGTGAGTATAAATAAAAATAATACGTTTGATTCTGAAGGAAGCTATTTTGACCAGGAACTGCGATCGAAACGCAAAATGGCCTAGAAGAATTATTGTACCAGCTGTACCCAAAGATCGATTCAAAGATATTTTTTCTAACATTATCTATATTCTTGCAAGCACTGCCAGTACTAAATATTGGTACAGTGGCTCGGAAAAAAATCATGCAACCTGCACAATTTTAAGTTACTAAAACGTGATTTTTAATGCGTGGGACGGATATGTAAGTACTTTTCATATGGGATAGATCCGACTTGATATCTTTTTCAAATTTTTGCTGAACCCAATTTTTTCCAAATTATGTTTGCAATTTCTGAAAGTAACGTAACAATAGACGTTGTTCGTCGAGCTAACTGAAAAGTGAACAGAACTCATATGCGAGTATGGGCAGAACACACATTATGAAATTTCCTTGCTTTGGATAATAGCGACCAACTTTTCGCAAACACCTGTGGAAATTGCCCATCAGACACGTGTGATATCTATTGTAGTCAATTATGACAACGTAGACAGTAGGAAAAACGACTATAATTGATTTAAGCGAATGGCAGTACTAAACGCGTCTTTGTCGAGAAACAATTATGCACGGGAAAATAATTTCCCGAGTGAGTTTCCTCTACTTCCTTTGCCGTAAGTTGAAATACTTATGCTTTCTGAACAGTAGAGCCAGACATTTCATAATAACAGTTTTTGGTGCCTAGGCTGGCTGGGAAATAAAACCACCATTAGCACATAGATGCCATCGGAAGAAACGAACACTGATCAAAGCTGCCCGATTTGAATTGAAAAATGTTTAATTAGGGCTTAGCACAGACTTTGGCGCTGAATCAATTCAAAGTAATACAAAGTCTGTAAAAATGCGATGATCGTCGCGATGAAGATCTCATTATGGTAATGGTAGGTTAATGAATTTTGCTTCTTAATTTTATGCAGTCTTCTCAACCTGTTCTCTTCGTATATTACGCTCCACACAAAAGCTTCATAAGAAGGTGTCGATCGTTTTTCGGCTGATTGACGGCTTTTTCACGACGAAGACGAAGGCGACGATGGTGATGGTGATGATGATGATGATGGGAGCTTCGAACGATTTCGATCTTCTTTTTTCGTACTGATCGCGCGCATAGTCTCAAACTGATAGGCAACGAACAATGAAGGTGATTATTTGAGATCGCGCATATTTTTTTTCCAGTGCCACGAGATCACGATCGCGATCCGGGCGGTGGTTGGCAAAGATCGAGAGGTATTTGAACTATGTTGTATGGCGATGATGGAATTTAATGGCTTAAGTATTGAAGTGCGAAAAATGGTTGAAGTGTTGTTAGTCACTCGAACCGTTCTCTGAGTCGAAGTCTGGTGGAGATCGCCAGAGCGGATGCTGAAGGTGACGGTCGAGTATCAATTTGGGCTTTCGGTGAGTGTTGGCCCGGGCGATCAATGACTGAGCAAACCAAGATACAGACACAGGTGCCCTTGAGAGATGACGGCGTTAAAAAAAGTTGTAGATTTTAACTCATTGAGTCGCATGTAACATTTTTTTCTTTTGAATAAGTACTACGATGAAAATATCAATTCGAAAATTGTGACATTTTCAACCCCGTTAAAGTTAGAATGCAACTGTACGGATATGTTACTATCAGCTTAGGTTAAAGTAGAAAAGTAAGGATATTTTTGATAAAATCCCGAGTATAGTCTGCACGACGTAATAAGTTTCGTACCCCATGTGCTGTTCATTCTGATACATAATGAATACAATCCGCAGCTGACTATTTCGCTTTAAATTAGCTTTCTTAAACTGAATATCTAACCAAATCACGACATAAATTAACGGCTAGTATTAGTCATCGGAACAAAATGTTGCGCCTTAGTTGTAATCGTAGCACCTACCAAAGGGACCTACCTTTTACAACGGCTCCAGCTCTAATTTTCGACCATTCTTAAAACGTTAATTATTTGACACAGCAGCCATCTACAGTGAGAACATTTTTGCTATTTTCAACTATTTGTGTGTTCTTGCTATTTTGATTATGCTTTTGAAAGTGAAAGTGAACAGGATACAATTGGTGAGTTCGGCAAGGTTTCAATTCGCATGAAAACTAGTACCACATAGGTGTAAAAAAATCTTGCCTGATAAACTCTCCTGGCCTCGGTATATTTGCAGTATTACTCGCTGTTCATAACGAATGGCGACAAAATATCAAACCAAAGACGAGTACATTCCTTCTCCGATAGCGTGCATAGAAAACTGCTCATTACGTTTGTCGGTAACAGGACGAATTAGACACTGTCGCCGCCATTCCCAGTCAATCAAGCAAATAGTTCACAAAATGCATGCATAATGATATTTCCACTTACCTTTTCTATTATTTCGTCATTTTCACACTGAAGTTTTATTCACCAAGTAGACACGAATCTAAAGTATGTTTGAATTACATGGCATTTTAATTAAACACCATAATCATTTTATTATTTAATATGTCGACACCTCCAATATGCTTGCTGGAATTTCACTACTGTTACAGAGTGTGTGTTGAGATATAAATATCTGAGTACTCACCCTTTATAAAGCGTTCTTCATAATTTTGATTTCCTATTTCCTATTACTATTAACTTTAATATTCACATGCTGATACATGCCGGTACTCTTGATATATTTCCAATGGATGATTCCTGAATTGCAAATGTGCTTGCAGGAAAACCCCAGCCACGTGCTAAAAATTTTCACTTATATTCTGGCTGGATTGCTATGATTGACATCGCTTCACGTACACTGAGGAAAGAGAAATTAAGAGTTTCATAAGACTATGACATATGATTCAACTATAAATCAATTTCATTAGGAGCTGAAGATTTTCATAAACAGTCTTATGATTTTCTTAATTTTTTATCTATGCATGATATAATTATTCGCTCTATATATTTAATCAATAATCCCTTATGTGAAAATGTCATAATTTCGACTTTTGATTTCATAGTTGACAAAAATGCGACCGAGGAAGGAAGTTCTCATATATTTTATCATTCCAGCATTGAATCCAACTGTTAAAATTTACTTTGGAGAGGATATTTCGAAGAACTGCAATGCACCATGTCATAACGAAAAGGGAATAAATGTTCTTTTGATGAAGGCGAAACGATACATAGATAGTACGACAGTATACAAGTTGATACCCTAGTCACGTGAATCACGAGTCATCGAAATCACAAATATATGTGTTGCGAATAGTTTGCAGAATGAAAATATCTTCAAAGTATTTTTTCAACAGTTGGTACATGAAGTATAAATAAAAACAAGTTTTCAATTAAATTGCATGGCAAAATTTACGATACTTATAAAATGATTATCATAAAACGTGACCAACGAAATTCATTCAAACATTTTTGTGAATTTCATAAGACTAGCTTATGGATATCTGGAACAGAAGTCATGAATAATTTCCCCTCTATATCATAAGACAAAATTGTGAAATACGTTTATAATCCTTATGTCTGAAAGTCATAATTCGTTCTTATGACTTTCGAAGACCGTTTTGCCTGAGTGTAGAAGATATTTTGTCAGTTGAAAAGCGTACACTGAAACAAGAAATCTCATTAAAATCATTAAGATCGTATGAGACCGATTTAAATCTCTGCTGATAGTAAAGAGTGTAATTAATAGAAATGTAAGATAAAACATATAGCTGAATCTCTCGATAATTGCAGAGTATGTAACACAGTCATTTCGACAATTTAAGTCATTAACGAGTCTAAGGCGATTTTTAAATATGGTGATGTATGGAGAAAATGCAATTTACAATTTATGCTATTCGAGAGTAATGTTTTAATAATAATTTTTTTAAACTGATTTCTGGCTCAGACTGTGAAGAGCCTTCTACTTCTAATAGTAACGTGTTCAAACTTATAGAAATTAGTATTATGCAAGATAATGTTATATATGACATTATTCCGAGTATGAACATTATAATGTCGTTTTCGCTTGAGAAAACTGAAACTGACCCAGGGTAGTTTCATCAAACAAACATTTTTCACAAAACTGTTAGTTTTGTTAGTGTTAGGATGTTAGTTTCGCACTTAGCAACGGGGATTCGAGCACACCTGATATAAAAACCATGTTCGAAGCTGACTCGATTGTCAGTTCAACAACGTTGAAACTAGGTTCAAAACTAGCTTCAAACAAACAGTTTGACAGCAGGTAAGGTGGAAACTGGGTTAGGTTAGGCATCAAGCGAAAACGACATAAGTTTGTTCGACTACAAAAAAGACGAATACATTAGTAATTGTAATTGTAATTGTAATTTATCAGCCCACAACCTGGCAGACCGTGTCCGCCCATCTGCTTGAGTGAGGTTCACTTCAAGCTGGCTGTGAGCCTACTAAAGCCTGACCGTTGTCATCTTTTCGTCGTTCTCTGGAGACGCCCCAGGGTTCTTCTTCCTAAAATTTCCTTGCTCTTAGGCCTTCGATGACAGTTCCTTATTTCAACATTCTCGTTTCATTGCGCCCCCACCATGAAATGAAATAAGATAAAATAAAGTCAGGTGTTAGTAAGTCTGTTGGATCATATGATGCAAGGTAAGGATGCGCATTCAACACCAGATTGTCCAGGGAAGCCACAGTATGTACACAATGGCACGATTGCTTAAAATGTCTTCACACCTGCCCTGATCAGTTTCGCCGTCAATGCAACCTGTATAACATCAGTACCGATATCGAACCGGATCGGAAGGTTTGAAACTTCCCCAACGGTTCATAAGATGTCAATCCGCTCCTATTCCTGATCAGAGATGCCAGAACCGCAGATATGTCTGTAAATCTGCAAATTTTACAGACTTTTGAAATTGTCGCGACCTTTTTTCTAAGTTCGTTTAGTAATACATCATAGAGAAATTTCTGCAATATTTGCTAACAGCAGATTTGTTTTCAGATATACAGACTTTTGCAACGCTGTCTGAAGATATTTGAAATTTTTTTCTGGCATCTCTGATAATAATAAGTCCACTTTTTGAATTTAATTCACCTGTTCCGGACGAATGTGATATATTAATCACCCCCATTCTGCATCCCGATCGAGTCGGACCCCGTCAAACGAATGTAAAAACCTGAACTCGATCGAGCTACAGAACGCAAAACTTCACACCCGATCGAAACAATCCGACTCGAACAGAACACAGAGCCGGGGTGAATAAGCATCCCAATTGCATCAGTAATGCCTCAAACAACCCAATGGCCCATTGTCAATTTCAAGCAGTATCAGTCATGTCAACTCTGTGATAAATACAGATGATATAATAAATTCGTTTTACCGTTTTAAGCGAACGATCGATCTCGGTATGATCCGACTTGGTCAACACGAAGTGTAAATTGACTCCCACCCTCATCCGCCAAGCAGGGTACGCGCCCTGTAGTTTATCATCCTAAGCTCAGGGCAATAGGATAGTTACTATTAATAATATAAAATTTATAATTTTGTTAATAAAAGTTTACATGTTGCACACTTCCCACGTTAAGAATATTAGCAACAGTCACAAAGTGGGTTGATAATCGAGACATCTATAGTAAGATGTTAGTTCCTTATCAACAGTTGCACTCTGTCCCACCGCTTGCTAATACTCCGCACCTCCTCATTCTGCTAAAAACAGGAGTCACCAGTCATCATTTGACACCGTGTAGGCATGAGGTCGGGGCTTGTGACGACCAGAGCTAAGTCAATCAAACTGCCGATACAAACAGTAAGATATGATATTTGTCGCTCCTTCCAGGATGTCGTGCACCTTTGACCCCCTAAAAAGACGAATACATTAGTAAAATGAAAAATCAATTCAATTGAGAATTCATTAATTAATTAAAGCAGCCATCTACAGTGAGAACATTTTTGCTATTTTCAACTATTTGTGTGTTTTTGCCTATTTTGATTATGCTTTTGAAAGTGAAGGAACAGGATACAATTGGTGAGTTCGGCAAGGTTTCAATTCGTATGAAAATTAGTACCACATAGGTGTAAAAAAATCTTGCCTGATAAACTCTCCTGGCATCGGTATATTTGCAGTATTACTCGCTGTTCATAACGAATGGCGACAAAATATCAAACCAAAGACGAGTACATTCCTTCTCAGATAGCGTGCCTAGAAAACTGCTCATTACGTTTGTCGGTAATAGGACGAATTAGACACTGTCGCCGCCATTCCCAGTCAATCAAGCAAATAGTTCACAAAATGCATGCATAATGATATTTCCACTTACCTTTTCTATTATTTCGTCATTTTCACACTGAAGTTTTATTCACCAAGTAGACACGAATCTAAAGTATGTTTGATTTACATGGCATTTTAATTAAACACCACAATCATTTTATTATTTAATATGTCGACACCTCCAATATGCTTGCTGGAATTTCATTACTGTTACAGAGTGTGTGTTGAGATATGAATATCTGAGTACTTACCCTTTATAAAGCGTTTTTCATAATTTTGATTTCATTGTCCTTTTTCTCTTAACTTTAATATTCACATGCTGATACATGCCGGTACTCTTGATATATTTCCAATGGATGATTCCAGAATTGCAAATGTGCTTGCAGGAAAGCTCGAGCCACGTGCTGAAAATTTTCACTTATATTCTGGCTGGGTTGCTATGATTGACTTCGCTTCACATAGAAGATATTTTGTCAGTTGAAAAGCGTACACTGAAACAAGAAATCCCATTAAAATCATTAAGATCGTATGAGACCGATTTGAATCTCTGCGAACAGTAAAGAGTGTAATTAATAGAAATGTAATGTCGTTTTCGTTTTTAAATTGCACTACACCGGTGTAGGTAAGGTTGCACTGAAACCGTTCGTTTTTGCCAATTGCACTACACCAGTGCTACACTTTTTCTGCACCAATACCACTGGTGTAGCACTCATCAAATGTTTGGTGTAGCTCTGTGCAATGGAATCGTTTATGGTAGTCAATGGTAACTGTTTATGTTTTCGTCATTTTTGTTCGTTTATTCATGCCTCCGTGTAGCACTGCACCGGTGTAGTGCAAATTAAATACGAAAACGCCATAAGATAAAATATATAGCTGAATCTCTCGATAACTGATGATAACTCGAGTATGTAACACAGTCATTTCGACAATTTAAGTCATTAACGAGTTTAAGGCGATTTTTAAATATGGTGATGTATGGAGAAAATGCATTTTACCATTTATGCAATTTTTTCCCATAAATACGTTTATTTCATAGGCAATATACATAAGTTTTTCTTCGCTGTGGCATCCACAATACATAGTACTCTAATTCTAATACATTTCGAATATCGTATTAGTATGTTGGTATTCATTAGTTAATCTAAACACTGTTTTTATCAAGCGAGTTGCTATTATAAATTACATGAAATAAAATTCTTTTATTTTGTACATGATCTTATAACTATTTCAGGTTTGTTTGTAACAGTTCCCCTTAACCCCTTAACATGTTACCCTTCTGTAAAAATCGTTATCGATTCTTTAATTATTATTAAAACGATGTTTTTTTTACTGAATTTAAAAAAAACTTATTTCCAAAGCTTTTTGAACGAAAAAAAACTGTCAATCTTTATTGCACTAAAAAAATTGTGCAATACGACGTATAGAAAATAGAACATATAATAAATGTGTTATGGGCAACGTCCAATTGTGCTAAACAAGTATGTACACGAAAGCGTTTCGTAGAATACCATAACTAACTATTTATTTTACTATTCTGATAATTAAAGCAATCAAAGCAATATATTGAATTACGATAATTTAAACCCAACTCGACGTTTATTTATTTCTGAGGATCATAGGGGAAAATATTTTCCATGAAATTATAGGAAACTTATGCACCCTGCTATGTTTTTCTGGTGATATTCTCTTACTTTACACCCACAATAGCTAAAATATTGTGTTGTACTAACATATTTCATCCTGGACATCTTCTGGACGTTAATGTGTCTGATATAAATGAGTTAACTTTAAGGAGTATTCGGAAATTTTACTTTCAAAAATAAACGTCTGGTAGGTTCAAAGTTCAAGCACAGAAAGAAACCTGCTCTCTGTGTTCTGTATTCATTTCACTTTTTGTTATTGTTATAGTGTTACACACTAAATTTAATCTAAACTTATTTTGATAGTTCTGCACTGAACCAAAACAGGACGCTGATACAACAGCTCTTCCTTCTTAACTTTTTACATAACCAATCGAATTGGCAATAATCAATTTATATTTTTTTATATAATTCTTGCTATTTTCTAGCCTTACTATTATGTTTAACAAAAATAACCATATGAAATTTGTTCCCTTTGGAACCAATCGATCACTTTGAATATACAAAGTCTTCAAAAATCAAATTCTTCTTTATACGTTTCGAACGCCTGATAGGCGGCATCTGAGAATTATTCCCTGCTTCATAGTGCTTCCGCTTTCTTCCTCGCCGCTGCTCATCAATCGTGAATCCACGAAACTCCTCATCACTTTCTTCTCTACTCTTCCTTGTTTTCAAATCCTGAGCAAACGTAGAAATGACCACGTTTGGCCGAACACTGGCGTTCCTTGGGTTAGCGACTCGAAGTTGGCCTCGATGAGCCATGATTTCCACGCTTCCAACATGTATCTGGAAAATATTTTGAGAGTACTTTTTAGTAAACATGGCTTTTATCCATTTGGCGTGATTGTGAGGGTTATGGTTTTTATACCATACTTCTTCCCCCTCAATCAGACCATCCAAAGGGTCAATAAACACCTTCGGAAAACAAACGCTGTTTGTTTTTATCATCATTAGTTTCACCTGTGTCTTTAGTATCTGGAAATATTATTTGTTTTTTATATTGTTTCTTGGGATTCAATAAATCAAGCAGTGTCTTTGGAGTGTATGAAAAAATTCTTTCAGAAGGAAAATGACCATCTGATTTTGAACAATAATTTCTATAATTAATTAAAAATAAGTTTATCTGGTCCTCCAAATCTAACTCATTCAAGTCCTGTTCCAATAAGAACTTTTTTAACACCTCTTTGGTTGTTCTAACTAATCTCTCTGCCTGGCCATTACTAGCTGGGTTGTATGGTGGACTTTTGAATACCTTGATTCCTTGCCTCTCTAAGAAATTTGAGAAGGAAAATGAATTAAATGGTGGACCTCCGTCGGATACCAAGACATCGGGCAATCCGAACCGAGCAAAAAATGCTACTAATTTCTTCAATACTCTATTACAATCAGTACCCTTACTCATCCATTCAACTTCTATCCATTTGGAAAAACTGTCCACAATCAACAAAAATGTGTGATGTGAAAAATGGAAAAAATCGATGTGTACTCTACCGAACGGTCTCGTAGTTGGCATCCATTTAGATGTAGTTTTAACCTTAGGGACAATCATCATACTATTACAAGTGCTACAACGAGTTACAAAGTTTTCTATATCAGAATTAATTCCGAACCAATAAACCGATCGTCTAGCCAACTGCTTCATCTTTACCATACCTGCATGGTTGGCATGTAAAAGTTTCAATATTTCGCCTTGTACATTCTGCGGTATTATTACCCTGTCTCTATATAACAAACACTCGTCAACAATTTCTAATTCGTGTTGATTTGAAAAAACATCAACAAAGCGTTTGTCAATACGTTTTGGCCAACCATCCCTCATGAATTCAATAATATTTTGCAGAAATTTATCATTCTTTGTCTCAAAAGCAATTTTAGCACTATCAATCGGAAAATTTTTACTGAAATTAATACTTTTAATCAACTCAGCGTCCAAATTTCTTGGAACTTGTTGTTCTAGAGGAAAACGCGAACAAAAATCCGCGTTACCCATCTTCTTAGAAGGTCTATAGCAAATTTCAAATTCATAAATGGACAGCTCCAATATATATCGCTGTAGTCTTGTAACAAATATTGTATTTTTCCCTTCCTTTCCAAAAATTCCAACCAGAGGTTTATGATCTGTATATACCATAAACTTTTTTCCGTACAAATATTTATGAAATTTTTTAATGGTACACACTAGAGCTAAGGCTTCTAGATGAAGAATAGGATAAGATTTTTGTGCGTTATTTAACGAAAACGATGTAAAACATATAGGTTTTTCTATACCATCAACTATGTGAGCGATTACTCCCCCTAGACCGTAGCCTGAAGCATCGGACACGACCACCAAGGGCTTTTTTGGATCATAAAGCTCTAGAAATTTAGTATCCAATAAAGATTTCTTACTGCCTTCGAAAGCTTTGCTACAATTCTCATTCCACTCAAATTTAACATTATCTCTCAAAAGATTGTACAGATAGTGCAATTTTGAGGATAAATGTGGAATAAATTTGTTATAATAGTTTATTAACCCCAAAAATGATTTGAGTTCTGTTACATTTTTCGGTATTTTAGCATTGTTTATTGTTAAAACTTTTTCTGGGCAAGGCAATAACCCCTTTTCACTTATAATGTGTCCCAGATATCCCAATTGCGTCACAAAAAATTTACATTTATTCAAATTAACTTTAATGTTTGCTTTAGCCAGTCGTTCTAAAACCAAGTACATTTTTTTTATACAGTCTGCCAAATCAGCACCTGCAACCAAGACATCGTCCAAATAGCAGAATACGTTGTCAATTCCCTTTAATACTTGATCCATTACTTGTTGAAAAATAGATGCGCTGGAAGAAGCTCCCTGCGGTAATCTATTGTAAACATACAGTCCTTTAATCGTATTGATTACCATAAATTTTCGTGAACGTTCAGACAGAGATAACTGGGTATAAGCCCCTTCCAAATCCAAAGCACAAAATACTTTGCAACCTGCCAACCCGGCAAACAAATCCTGTGCCACCGGTAGAGGGTAAGTATTTGGAATAATGCATTTGTTAATCGATACCTTGCAATCAATAACAAGCCGTATCTCATTGTTTTTTTTAATAACCACTACTACCGGAGAAGCCCATTTGCTCGTTTTAATAGGAGTAATTACTTTTTCACTTTCTAGTTTTGTCAAATAATCTAAAACTTTCTCCCTTAACCTGTAGGGAACGTCGTATGCCTTTTTGAAAATTGGCTTATCGTCATTCAAAACCAAGTCTGCTTCGAAACCGTCAATAGGAGTGGAAAAATCTTTTTCAAATACATTGTAAAACTTTTGTTTAATATCTTTTAAAACCATGTCGCAACGATTATCGTCCAACAAAATATTATTAACTGATAGATCACCAGCAAAATAATTCCTCCAGTCAGAGAAAAACTCGTCTAACCATGGGCGTCCCAATAAAGGAATAAACTTGTTATCAGAATTCAGTACTAACAGCTTTAAATTTGATGATTTTCCTTTACATTTGACCGAAACATTTGCTTCGCCAACGACATTAAGTCTCGCCCCATTCACCACAATCAATTGTTTCAGAGTTTTCACCAAAGGTTTACTAAAGTGAGCTAAATATTGAGATTTCCCCATAACAGACACTGAAGAGCCACAATCAATCTCCATTCTGAGGGATTTGCCCTCTATTTCAATGTCAATTAAACAAGGATTATTTATATGATTTATAGAGGAAACAAGCATACATTCAAAATCACCTGAATTTTTTTCATCCTCACTTTCCGAATCATGTGGTCTGAAACGGCTGAACAGCTCGCTCAATGTACTTGGCCCAGGTTCTGCAGAGTCCACGAACTTCACTGTCTCCTTCCTTGAATTTTTTAGCTTAAAGCACTTCCGCTTTAGATGTCCTCGAATTCCACAGTAATCGCAAATCCTGCTTTCCGGACGGTACGTATCCTGATTGTTTCTCCAACCAGCTGGCTTGAATGTTGTTTTATGCATTGTCCTCTCTTCCTTCGCCATTGCATTAGACTGTTTATACGGTTTAAAACCCAATCGATCCTTCACCGAGCCTCTATTCTCAAATCTTTGAGACTGGTTTAATTCAGCTTGAGCTCTGTTATATATCTTTGCTAACTTTTTATAAGCGTAAACGCCTTTATTTGGTTCATTCTGTCTCATAGAAGCGATTTGTTCCTCATTAGAGGCAATACCCAATGTTCGCGCGTTGGCCCCTGCCATCTCCCAGGTCGCGATTAGTTTTTCTGCTGAATCCAGCGTTAAATTTTCTTCATTTAGCAACCGTTGCGGAAGTACTTTATCCCTCAATCCGGCAACAATGCGTTCCCGTATTGCTGATTCTTTAAAATTCCCGAAATTACAAAATTCCGCTTGAAGCTTGATCGAAAGCACAAAATCTTCAACGGATTCATCTGGATTTTGTATCCTGTTATTGAATTTAAAACGCTGTATAATATCCGACTCTGTTTTATCAAAACGCGATTTCAGCTTGCTAATCATTGTGTCAAGAGATATTTGAGCTAAATCCGTATTCGGAAATAGTAATTTAAGCTGAGAAAATACGGAAGGACCACTAAGGGTTATAAAATGCGCTTTCTTAGCTTCATCAGGAACATTGTTCATAACAAAAAAGTAGCCCAATCTTTCAGACCAATCCGAAAAGGATGATCCTTTACGGTAAGGCTCAATCATGGCGGATACACTCATCTGCGCCATCGTGTAAAAAGGTCAGTCACAATAGAAACAATTAAAACCAGTAACAAGAGAAAATAAAACCAAAATGGCTTACCTTAAGCGTCACCTAAAATTCTATACTGGCACCTTAAACGAAAACAAGATTCCTTAAATATCTCCGTCTAAAACTTTAAACTCCAGCGGTCGTAGCCAGTGCCAATTTAGCTATTTATTGAATTTATGTAATTTATCACTCGTGACACCTCCAAGGAAATTCTTGTATGGTTTTAACGCTAAATCTTAACCAATCCGAAAATAGTCCGGATGTAGATAATAAAATCCTGCAATCTAGCTACTTCCTTGACTCTTAGTCCGTACAGATTTCTGCCACCGACGTTGAAAAAAATCCTCTATCTGCGATGAATACCACCACTGTTGTTGGATAGTTGTTCTGCCAATTTGCACACCGAAGTCACACGCGTTCACAATTTTCCTCGTCGCCAGTTAATGTGTCTGATATAAATGAGTTAACTTTAAGGAGTATTCGGAAATTTTACTTTCAAAAATAAACGTCTGGTAGGTTCAAAGTTCAAGCACAGAAAGAAACCTGCTCTCTGTGTTCTGTATTCATTTCACTTTTTGTTATTGTTATAGTATTACACACTAAATTTAATCTAAACTTATTTTGATAGTTCTGCACTGAACCAAAACAGGACGCTGATACAACAGACGTGAAAGGGTTAAAATGTATGCCGATTCTCAATAGCTTTTAATGCAATTTCACACAATAAATATTGAAAAAAAAAACTCTTCTTAATATAAGTAGAAGTGTGACAATGCTTTTCTCTTTCTTCGAAACAGTCTCATGAAATTTGTTTAACTTTTTATTAAATAAATAGCGTAATAATATTAGACTTCGTAGCGCAATAATATTAGATTGAATGTAAATATATCAAAACTACTTCCAATGAATTTTAATGGTTATTGAAAAAAAGACAGTAATTCCCAACCTTTTTATATCGCGAACCATAGGTTGGGAATAGTTGCTCTGTGATAAACAACATTTTTTAGTTGCTCTATTATAAACAACATCTCCATTTTCGGTAAATATAAACGACGTTTGAATTTAAATGACGTATCAGTGGGTATCATTGGAATGAATTGTTCCTTGAATAATATTGCTATTAACTTTCAAACTTAGATTTTTTCTGCATTTGCTTCTGTATTTTCTGCATGTATTCTAGTAGTTTCTGCACTTGTTCCTGTACTTTCTGTTCTTGCTCCCATTTTTCTGTTCCTGCAGCTGTCCCAAGGAGCTTCGTACCACTCAGAAATTATCTCTAGATGGAGATTATTTCGAACACTCACAAATTCAGAATGAACAAACGACCTGTGTAGTAGTAGGTTTCAGAAGAGCGTGGTCATGATTACTCACGATCATTGAAGCAAAATGCTAAAGGTTGTTTCATCGTGCACAGTTTTCATGTTCTGTCAAAATGAATCAACAATTGTGTTTAATTCGATCTCAGCAATTTTTCGAAATGGGTACCATGTACACTTTACACTCTGAAGCAGCGTTGAGAGAAAAATATGCCCAGAACATTTCAAATGGGTTGATATAATTTGGGACGTGTCTCTGGCAATTGAAAACGTTTGGGTTCAAATGAATCGTACTTGTATTTTCAAAGATTTCACAAAATTTAGAGGTCATTTCGAGAAAAATACGCACAAAAACTTCAAAAAAAGCACAAAGATCCTTCAAGGTTTCAAGACATTATTCATGCTTAAGATGAATGGATTTGCTATTAATGTATTTGCCTGAAATTAGCAATATTTAAAATAAGTTTCGCTTTCTCATAACAGCGATTATGATCTTATGTAGAGTTATTGTACCGATAGTCGTCTCATTAGCAGAGTCGTCATATTTTTTGCCGAATACTCAACTTCCATTGAATCAACGAATTGTGATAAAATCGGATATAATGTCTTTGATTCGACTCTAAGAAGCAATACCACAGACAGAAACAGTGAGAAAATTACTACTACTACTGCTAGAGCGACGCGAAAACTCGAAGCGAATGCACCTATTTTCAACTTACCCTGAAACTCAATCTATCGAGTAGAGATAGCAGATCTCACAATTAGTTTTCGCATATGAGATGACTACTGGAGTTAAGATGAAGGGTGGTGCCGTTACCCTAGCAAATTATATTCGCATTTCACTCCAAATTTAATTTATTTATCGATTGAAAGTACTTTTTGTAGCACAGTTTTGTTTGGGTTAATGTAATGAAATTCAAGAAGTATAACTACAACTGACCCCTACTGGTATTGCAAATCGTGCTTTTTGGGCATTGGTAATGCTTATGTACAATTTAAACCGACAGAAAATGGAATTGCTCATAAGGTTGAGAGCTGAATAGTTTTGGTTTTTGACAATTTGGTTTTGCCCCTTGCAAACATCAATCCTGTTGCCTCTGAATGAAGTTCCAGCACATTGAGACAGCAATAAATACATCGTGAAGATAGATATTTACATTTCTAAAATTTTAAAAAAACTCCGAATCATAAAAATCTCGTTAATAATTTTCTTTTCTTATAGTCGTTCTATAACTTGACTTTACGACATTGAATATAATTTACATACAGAAAAATGTAACCCTGTATGCTGTTCATTTGGCGCCCATACATAATTGAACATGTGGTTCGAAATAAAGAAACACAAATCAGCTCGTTTAGCGCCAAACGTTTTTTTAAATATTTCTAGTATTCATAGTTCTAGTATTTTTCGAGTATTCATAGTTTGCTCTCCAGTTGGCAAGCATTACACAACTCGATACGCGCCAAACAATCATCGAAGATCTAGCATGCATTGAGTGGAAAATTTCACATTCCATATAAAATTATTTCCTAGATTTTCTCCACTTACCGATGGATTTTCCTTATGTAAAAAAGCCTAAAACCTTCGCATAAACGTCACATTTTAAACAAAAAAAAATCGTTTGTAGATCGGTCCACGCATAACATTAGCTACACACACTTTTTCCCCTATTATATATATATATATATATATATATATATATATATATATATATATATATATATATATATATATATATATATATATATATATATATATATATATATATATATATATATACTAATTTAGGCTTATTTTTAACAAATCGATTTTTTTTTATGCCGAATGTCAAAAAAAAAGTCAAGATTTAATGTCATCTACAAAAAAAAAAATTCGATTTCGGAAATTTCAGGTACGTTACGCCCCTATGATGATTTTTCAAGATCGAGAATTTTCAAAACTTAACCGCCGAGCAGCACCCCTTACCCATATCCGATTTAGCTCAAATTATGCATGGGGAATTTTTTCGGGGTGCTTGAACACTACCGTTTTACGAAATTAGAGGTGATCCCAAAATATTGGCTCCGGAACCAAAAGTCACAGCCTTTTCATATTCGAACTTGATCAATGAACTAACAATAGCTTTCAAACAAGTCTAGGTTCGTTAGGATCGGTTCAGGCATTTTCGAGAAACTTGCGCGGTAAAAAAACAGGCGTTCTGTCGGTTACGTCACTTATACCATCATATCTCCGAAACCACACGTTGCTGTCATTTTATCTTCGAACTTGATCAATGGCCTTATACTAGCTTTCAAACAAGCCTAAGCTTGTTGAAATCGGTTAATCCACCTCTGAGAAAATAGCACGTTTCAAAAGTTCGTTAATAGGTGCACATACATGCACAAACATACACACATACAATTTTCTATCTCGTCGAGCTAAGTCGATTGGTACATAAACTATGGGTGTACAAGGAAGCATTCTCAGTTTCAGTAGGATCGTAGATGCAATGATCCTGTACGCTATAAATCGGCTGCGAAGTCTGTTGAAACAGAAAGGCCAAATTCCACA
Organism: Malaya genurostris; assembly: GCF_030247185.1. Classification (NCBI taxonomy): domain Eukaryota; kingdom Metazoa; phylum Arthropoda; class Insecta; order Diptera; family Culicidae; genus Malaya; species Malaya genurostris. The sequence goes on along the minus strand of NC_080572.1, from coordinate 26,656,477 downwards.
AAAGGAATGTAATGCCATAACTTTGCTTTTACACTATGGGTCTCCGAGGCTCCGTTCGATAGACCGTTTTACAGCAATTGTAATACCTCTAGAGAAAGGCAAAACAGTAAGTCTTATTAGTATTTCAAATCAAATGTATGCGATTGTTCCAATGAATGCAATCAAATTCATCTTTCATGAGTCTAAGTGATTCGTTATATGTAAAGCTACATGGAAAAGTATTATATGTTTGCTGAAAACCCCAACATTCGATCGGAGTTTCGAAGACCACATTCGACTCAGCTCGACGAAATCGAGAAATACCTGTGTGTATGTGTGTATGTTTGTATGTGTGTGTACCTTTCGAATATTTATTCTTTACGCTCAAATTTCTCGGAAATTGCTGAGCTGATTTTAACTAGGCTTTTGGCTTAGGCTTTTTTGAAAGCTCTTATTGGATTGTGGATCAAGTTCGAAGTCAAGCTGTACAGTCATCGATTTAAACTGTAATAGAGTTCTTATCAAATAAGAACTTCACCGTCATAAAAAAATTTAACGGCCGGTTCACCAAGTAGTGATTCGCCTATAGCCCAGCAATCGCTTGAGGGTTCTTGCGTTTCAGATTGAAATTTTCAACGAATTTTCACTTGTACGCTGATAATAATTTTTGTGCAAAGTAGAAAATCGATCACAATATGGAAAAAATATGGAATTAAAAAAACTACATATAATGAGTTCCGAAACCGAGAAATTTTCTTGAAGTCATGCTACATTCTTCTTCTTCTTCTTCTTCTTTCTGGTTGACGTCACCTCACTTGAGATGACGCCGAATTGATGGAACAGCAACTAAGGCTATATTGCCAGTTAATTTTCGTTTATAGTCCAATGGACTTTATTTTCACTTGACTACAAGCAAAAATCTCGCTGTGTGGCTGCGTCGAATCGTCAAAGTACGGCTGAAAATTCTTTCTTTCTGGCGAAATACTCGAATTTTCTTCGGACTAACACGATGCAACGTGCTCACCCGTTGAGAGTTTCACCGGAAGTGATGCTACATTCGTTTGAAATGTATACTGATACATTCATATGAATGACACATTGTTTGACATATATTTAAATGTAATCTTGTCTCTTATGAGATTACTTTTCCGAAACCCAAGGTGCTCGTCAAACTTGATAAATGGTTTAATATTTTATAAGCCTAAGATTACCGGGATCGGTTTCGATCCCGTCGGGCTGAACCCAAAGTATAGAATATTCCGATTTTTTAGCAATTTCATATTGTTTCTATAAAGAAAGGCAAAAAATTTGTATTCGAAATTTCGAAAACAAATGATGTTTAGAGTAATTTGGAATTAATTTTTTTATATCGTTTATTCATACCCGGTATTTTAGCCTAGTTATTGTCGTTCGCCGGCGGAATACACAAGTTTTGTGCATACAGATTTTAAGTATTCTCGTACTATTAGGGTTGGCAGCCATTATTGTGCAATTTGCAAACGTTTCAGAAAATTTTAAATATAATTGTAAGTTAATAAATTAAAGCTAAGTGTGAATGAATATTTTATTTTTTCTCAAATTTAATCAGCGGATCAACATTCCAGGTTCGGTAATCAGTTTGGCAAATAAATTTATTACAAAGCTATCAATATCGAGATTTTTGGCAGTCTGTCAAAAACTATCGAACGATTCTGTAAACGCTAAAACCGTTAACGGATGACTCGGAAAGCTTACTGTTTATCATAGTTATTTATTTGATTAGAAATATAAAGTGATCTGAATTTAAATATACATTTACAAAATTGGCACCATAAATTTAGTCTGAGTAAATTTTTCTAATTCTAATTATGCTTTTGCTAAGAATATTGTTCCGGGTCAACCATGGTTCCGAAAAATTCAATCTTCTTCGTTGGTTTGTGTAACGATTCGTTTGTGCTTATGTACTGTTTACAATATCTTAATTGTAAACTATTTTTTTGGGTTTCGTTAAGCCAAGTTCTTTATTCTTGATAACTTATTACGATGAGCAAAAACAACTCTATGAAGTTATATTATTATATTCTATACAAGTCTTTCACATAAATATTTGAATTGAATCTTACCGTTTTTTAATGATAGTACCTTGTATATCCTGGTTATTCATGTTGTTTCATAGAACTTAATTTATATAACATTTGTCTTTTGTTATTTTCAGCCCCATCAGCCACTCATTAGAGCATCGATAGGAAATAGTAAACAACCGATCGGTCATGGGGGAACGCCGCTACCTCGCTTTCACTTGGTATCCCATTTCAACATTCCATGTGATGTGACGTAGTGGTACCTTCCCTTGGCCATTTCAACATAATCAAAAAATCATAATTCTATCACCCGGTTCGGTATTATCCCACGAAAGCTGCATCGCCGTTTCGACCGAACTTACATCGCGTGTGTGAGAGCCCACTCATAACTGGGATAACAGCAATGAATAAACATCGTTTTCCTGTTTTCATTTTAGCCTTCCGTCAGATAGGTAAATTGATGATCTATCCAACGACCTTCCAAGAGTGCAGTCTTCAATTAGGCACCAGTTTCTAACACCCGTCATTCGCGGTCTGCCAAACGGAACCTTCACCCGAGTTAGATGAGGCGATAAACAATCTCAGCGATATTGCAACCACCGAACCGCAAATTAAATAAACGCTTCTTGACATCCGTTCGTTGAACCTTTTTTGCCCTACGTTCCGAAGATTAGAGTGATGTGGTTCCCTCTCACAGAACCCAACGATCGTTCGTCGTATGTATCATTATGACCCAACCGGAGTGTACTGATGTGTAAGTACCTATTGCGGCAATTCGCCATACACACAGAGCACACGGTTCTAACAACATTTTCTGAATCATAATCATAGTCTTTGGATCGGTTGTCAGTTCAGGTACTGGAGGATTGTGAACACGAAACCGATCGGCATGCCACGAGCCGAGGGAATGTTCTGTTCTATGTTGTACTGCAATTATGTAGATTATCCAGACACCGTTAGATTTTCAACTTAGTCAGCCGAGAGGCTCAAGCAGACAGCTGTGCAGCATTAAGGTTTTGTACCAGCCAACCAACAAAGCCGACCCGTACAGGTTTCAGGTGAAGGTACACAATCCACTCGGAATGGTGCTGACTCTCGGTCGGTGGGTCGATTGATATAGCTGGTATAGGTTGTTTGAAATATTCGCGGGATGCTTCTAACTCTTCGAAATGGTTGTTATGTTGGAAAATAATAGAATCAAAATAGGAATAACAAATCATTAATTGTCAAGAACTTTTTAGGAAACTGGCTTAACTCCGATAGTATTAGTGAATATACCTTTGATTTGAATTTATTGGAAATGTTTCACAAAGCAGCCAATGAAAAGGTTAATAGCATAATTATTGTTCTCCGGATATAATAACAACCGGTGGTTAAAAATTTTAGCCGGGAAAAAAGTGCATTGAGTCCCTGCTCTTTAACTATAAGAAGTGACCAAATCGAGAGTATTGTTTAAGGAGGTCACTCACTGTAACACTATAAAAAAGTTTCATTATGCATAAACTGGAAAAGCCGAATTTTTTTTGAGTACCTGTAGATGTGAATTTGAAGACAAAAAAAATTTGTTGACTTTCTCATATAGAAAAGCTTTACAATCACTGTGAAAACCGTTGTCATATATTATTCAACTCAGCTCGACGAACTGAGCAAATGTATGTATGTGTATGCATGTTTGTATGTGTGTTTGTTAAATGAAAGATCTTATGGTCCCATAGATCGCTATTAAATATTATCCCGATCCGATTTCCGGTTCCGAAATTACATGGTGATATGCACCAAAAAGATGGTCAAAATTGTCACTCAGTTTTCTCAGAGATGGCTGAATCAATTTTAACCAATTTAGATTTAAACGAAAGGTCTTATGGTTCCATAGCTCGCAATTGAATTTTATTTTTATCCGACTGTCAGTTCCGGAATTACAAGGCAATATGTGCAAATCTATGAGAAAATGCGCACTCAATTTTCTCGGAAATTTCTTAACCGATTTTTATAAACTAAGATGCAAATTTGGTTCCGGCATTACAGCGCGATAAGAGAAAAAAATTCAATTTCATGAGGATTTTTTCAAAATTGATGGCGAAACGAGGTGCATTTTTTTACAAAATTTAGTTGTAAATTCATTTTGTTTTTCACCTTGTTAGAAAGTGGATATTTAAATCTTCTTTGAGACTACTAGTCCCCGGTTGCCGCTTCCGAACGCACCGGTAATAGTAAAGAAAAGTTCCAAAACGGAAATCACTTCGATTTCTCAGCAACTGTTAAACGATTTTCACAAATCATGATCAGTTTTTGCAATATATAATGGAAAAGTCAAATGAATGAAAAACTCACAGAAAAGATGTTTTTTTTGTAAAAAGATAATCTCAGATTCAGGACTTCAACCTGCGTTCCTATGCAATCTTTGCATTCGCGTTACCATTTTGCCACCCTAAGCCTGTGATGGACACGGCTCTACCACACGGGTCTGGTAAGACGTAGATCGAACATGGTCTAAATTTTAGCCACCTCACGACCGGTATCATATATCCAAATATCTTCTCTGTTCATCAGGCATCAAACATTAGCTCTATACCTATCCTTCCGCTCAAGCACTGGGTAGGAGAGTATATTTATAATCACTTGCTGCCTACTCTATTGTGCCAATCGCTGGCTTCCGGCTCCGAAATTGTAGGGCAATGAGCATCAAAATTTTCAAACTGTCATACAAAATTATGCAAAATCGGTACGAATCGGTACGGAAGAAGAAAACGTCACCGCCTAGCACACAGCGTGCTTTGTTCAATTTTGTATAGCGTGCAGGGGTGTCACACTTAAATGTATATTAACTTGACATAACTGCTTACAAATTGAAAGTTTATGTTAGTTTATACCAAAGAAAGTTTTTGATTTGTTTTAGGTTTGAAAAAAGAATCTTGACAGATCTAGTGATATTTTTGAAAATATAAGTAATATGAGACAGGCATCATTATACCACTAAGTGGATTATAAAACGGTTTTCAGGAAAAAAAATTGAAATAGTGCACGTATTAAACAGCTCGCAAACATAAATATACGATCACTGTAATGGTTTTCGTATTATCAAAAAGCATTGGAAACGGGTATAGTGTGATGGGTTAATCGATGCCTTTCACGCAGCCCACTCGCGATTGATCCTCAACCCCCACACATAGGGTCAGAAAGCTTTTCTGGCCCGAAGAGGCAAATAACTCTGTTTGTTGTTAATCGCTCCGCTTATCCAGCACTAGATTTACTTGAGTGTGATGTGGTTGACAGCAGCAGAAAAAGTGAGCGAATCTATTTAATACAAGCAAGAGGGGTCCACGCAAGCGAACTGGCTCAAATGTAAACGCGTAATATAAGTGCAAATATCAGATATATATTTGATGGGGTAAAAGTTACTTTACAAGGGATAATAATTAATACAAAACCTCACATACTCCCCACACCGAAATTTCCTTCAAATGGTAAAAGACATAGCTTACTAATAGACCTCTTGATTTCGCCTTTAGCAGTACGCAAGGTGGCCACACGTACAAGACCGTCCGGGCCCGGGTGAATCTTAACAACACGGCCTGTAATCCACGAACACGGAGGAAGATAGTCATCCTTAATCAAACATAATTGTCCGACAAGTAAATTAGGATGCGTCGAAGATGTCATTTTGTTTCTTTGCTGTAGGTTGTTTAAATATTCGCGACTCCATCTCTTCCAAAATACCTGTACATTTCTTTGGACCTGTTCCCACCTTGTCAACTTGTTAAAAGATGTTTCCGTGACATCAATGTCAGGAAGAGCATTTATCGGTCCTCCAACTATGAAATGTCCTGGTGTCAATGGCAAGGGATCAGATGGATCTGCTGATAATGGAGAGATAGGCCTTGAATTCAGACACCCTTCGATTTGTTTTAACATTGTAAGCATTTCTTCGTACGTAGGGATCGAAGCGCCAAGTATTTTCTTCATATGTTGTTTTACACTTTTGATTCCTGCCTCCCAAATTCCTCCGAAGTTGGGAGAACGAGGAGGGATGAACTTCCATTCCATCTCTTCAATAGTGCAGAATTTGTGAATTTCTGGTCCTATTTGTCTTTCAAAAATAGTAGTTAAGGCTTTAATCTCATTTCTTGAGCCAAGAAAATTTGTAGCATTGTCACAATAAATAGTATTACATCGTCCCCGCTGGCTGGTGAATCTTCTTAAGGCAGCAATAAACGCGGCACTAGACAGGCTGGTAACGAGCTCTAAATGAACTGCTCGAGTTCGCAAGCAGATGAATAACGCTACATATGCTTTTAGCGTTTTTTGCGTGCGAACAAAATTTTCCTTGATGATGAATGGTCCGCCAAAATCAACTCCACAGGTGTGAAACGGTCTGCCAGGAGTTAGTCGAGCTTCAGGCATCTGTCCCATCCTTTGTTTTATAGTTATAGGATTGTTTCTAAAACAGGTCATACATTGGTGCACAATTTTGCGAACTAAACTTTTACCGTGTATCGGCCAATATTTCAATCTTAGTGCATACAAAAGACTTTGAGGCCCGATATGTAAATTTAGTTCATGGTATTGAACAGCAATCAACCATGTCACGTGGCATTGAGTGGGTAAGATTATTGGATGCTGTTGGTTGAAATCCAGTCCAGATGCCTGTAATCGCCCTCCAAGTCGAATTATTCCATCGCTATCCAAAAACGGGTTCATTGTTAATAATTTACTAGATCTGCTTATTGCTTTTCCTGTAGTTAAGTTCTTTAGCTCACCGGCAAAATGTTTCCTTTGAACTATCTTTATAATTTGGTTGTGCGACTGTTTCATCTCCTTTAAGGTAAGATGTCCGAATATGCGGTTCGCCTTACCTTTCAAACAGTTTCGTTTGAATCGTAAACAATATGCAATGATTTTTTGCAGTTTTAAAAAAGTAGAATGCCGATCAATGAAACTGTAATCTGGCTCATGTTTTGCAATTTGTGTCTGTTGGTTTGTAATTGTTGTTAATGTACTTATTGGTATTTTTGCCCAGGTACGGTTTTTTGTACGCAAAATGTTTGGACCTGTCCACCACATCGTAGTTTCTGTTAATTTTCTTGCTGAAACACCCCTTGAGATCAAATCGGCTGGATTTTCCTTCGATCGTACATGATTCCAATTTAGGAATGACGACAAAGAATTGATTTTCGCTACGCGATTGCTTATAAATGTAGGCCAAGACTTGGTAGGCCTAGCGATCCAATCTAAAGTAACCATTGAATCAGTCCAATAGTAAACTCCTTGTATATCCAAGGAAACAGATTTTCTTACTTTTGCCATCAACTCTGCCAGTAATGTGGCAGCCCGAAGCTCCAGTCTAGGAATCGTCCTATCTTCGTTTTCGCTCTTTTCGGCACATGGAGCTATGCGTGATTTAGCGCAAAGTAAGCTCACGTGGACGTTCTCATGAACGATACTTCGGGTATATATTACAGCACCGTAGGCCCGGCTTGATGCATCGGAAAACCCGTGAAGCTCGATTGGACTACCGTTGTTGGTAACGTGCCGTGGAAAACTTATGCTGTGGAGCTCCTCTATTTGGTTGCAAAACCATTTCCATTCCTGAGAAACTTGATCAGGTAATGGCTCATCCCATTGCAGTTTCTTCGACCATATGCTCTGCATCACAAGTTTCCCGTGTACAATTATGGGACTTAAAATTCCTAGAGGGTCGTAGATTTTTTGGATTTCAGATAAAATGTTACGTTTAGTCATTCCAACTTGCACGTTGACTTCATTGCTAAAACTGAACCTGTCTAGTAATGTGTCCCAACGCAATCCCAAAATTTTCCCTATTTCCGATTCATTTTCGTTATCCGCTAAACTCTGTTCGTTTGATCTCCATTTATGAAGTTCGAATTTCGCACTGCTCATAATCTCAATGAGTTGGTCCTTTATTTCGATAAGCTTTTCCAGCTGATTGTGACCAGTCAATGCATCGTCCATATAAAAATCCTTCTGAATAATCCGACAAGCTTCTGGATACTTATGTTCGAAGTCTATAGCCAGCTGTTTAAGACATCGAGCTGCAATGAAAGGGGCCGAACAGGTACCGTATGTCACGGTCTTAAGGCGATACGTGTCCACTTTATCTTCAGGAGAAAAACGCCATAGTATGAGTTGTAGTTGTCGATCTTTTTCTTGCACTTCGATTTGTCTAAACATTTTCTTTATATCAACTGTCAGAACATACCGATGACATCTAAATCTTACTAGGATGTTGAAAATATCTGGTTGTAAGGATGGCCCCGTCATCATAACATCGTTTAACGACATTCCACTGGATGTCGTCGCTGATCCATTAAAGACAGTTCTCAATTTGGTGGTACTGCTTTCAGGTCTAAGCACGGCATGATGTGGAAAATAAAAGATAGGTCCATTCATTAAAATACATGAATCATCTAATCTCTCCATATGACCTAATTTCAAATAGTCGCTCATGAATTGTGTATATTCGTTCTTCAGTAAAAAGTCTTTCTCGAATCTTTTTTCTAATTGCAGGTATTTGTCAAGAGCCAAACTTTTGGAGTCACCGAGTTGAGCTACTTTTGATTTTAGCGGTAGCCTAACACTGAATTTGCCATCTTTGGTTCGACATGTTGTTTCCACGAACAGTTTTTCGCATAAACTATGTTCATCTGAGTTATCCGCACGCACGTCGTTGTTTGTGTTGCCGTTCATGAATCGGGTTACAGCAACATTAGCATTAATATGTGCTATCGTTCCACCAATTATCCATCCCAAAGTAGTATTTTGCATATATGGTAAGGATTTGCCAACTTCCTTATTTCCGTCGCGCAAGATGTCGAACATTACAGCTGAGCCAAGCAGTATATCAACTGCACTGCTGAGATGGAACCCGGGGTCCGCAAGGTTCACACCCAGCATATCCCATCCGTCTGTGTTCAAATCAGTTGATGGTAAAAATCCGGTGATTTTGTCTGTAACCAATGCTGGTATCGTTTTACGATAGTTGCTCAAACGTGATTTGAATGATATAATTGCCTTCTCTCGGATAGTTTGCGAATGTTGGCCAAACCCTGCTACTTGACAATAGGCCTGACTTGTACTAATTCCCGCTCGACGTATGAAGGAGCTGGTAACAAAATTTGATTGGGATCCGGAATCAATCAGCGCGCGACACACAACAGAACCGTTGTTTGTCATTACTACTATGGATGCGGTAGGAATAATCGTGTTATTTAAATGATCGTTCACTCCATCTATTACTGTAACAAGGTTTATTATACATATTAATTCAACAAGTTATATCGATAATTGCATTTTCTCTTTATTACTCACTATTTTCAACTCTGTTGGATGGGTGAAAATTCTTGATCGATGTTGACTGTTTTTCTCGATGTATCGACGTATGATGTTTGTGATCGCATTTAAGGCACCCTCTACTCCTACAAAATTCTGCATTGTGTCCTGGTCTCAAACAATTATAGCACAAAGAGGCTCTTTTAATCACTTTAATTTTCTCATCCAAGGATTTAGCCCTGTACTGATTACAACTACCGATGAAATGCGAAGATTTGAAGCAAACTTGACATCTCTGAGATCCAAAAGGTTTAGTTATAGTGAAAGTTTTTACTTCTGATTTGTACTTTTTTGGTAAATTGTTATTGGAATCAGTGGTAGATTTTCGTTTGAGAGGCATAGCATCCAACACTTGACATCTCTCCGACACGAACTTTTCCAATTGCTTATATTGCGGCGGAATGGATCCAGATACAACTGTCTCCCAGTTTCTGCGGGATTCGTGATCTAATTTATTGGACATTAGGTGGATTAGTAGCGCATCCCACGATGATACTGGCTGACTCAAATTTTCAAGGCACCGAAGATGCTTTCTGGCAGCATCAAACAGGTTTCTCAATCCGGTGGCTGATTCGAACTCTAATGATTTTAACTCAAATAACTCTCGTGTGTGTTTTTGAATTAGCAATTTCGGGTTGTTATATCTTTGTTCAATCATTTCATAAGCGATTTTATAGTTATCCTCGGTAATAGGTAAAGAGTCAATTAGTCCCAATGCTGCGCCACGGAGTGACAGTTTTAAGTACTCGAATTTTTGTATTACAGCTAGTGAATTTCGTCGATGAATTAACGCATTGAATTTATCGAACCATTCCAGCCAGTTTTCTCCATGGCCAGAAAATATTGGGAGATCAACAGTTGGAAGTCTCACAGAATCCTTGCTAGCTATATTGCAGTTAGTATCTTCTGAATCCTTGGATGCAATTTTTCTCTCGAATGCAGTTAAGCCATTGATATAGTTGATTTCCACTTCTACTCGACTCAAACTCTCGTCGGGATTCCATTGCTCTAACGTACTTTGCGCTTGATCGTAAGATTTGTAGCACTCCTTAAGCATGTCACGTCGAGTTTGAAGTGCCATCCTATCAGCTTGGAAAATTTCCATAGTGTTGATGATACCGGTCATTCTGGACACGCCATGATCCCTTTGCACTGTGATGCGATCGTAGTCCGTCTGCACAATGTCCGTAAGTGGGCTAGTTGGACTTATCTGTTCACTGTTTGTTTCAATATTGGACATTTTAGCATCTGTGAACCGTATAGAAACATAACTTGTTAGAATCGTGATTTTAATTTTCTTTAGAATTAGACGAGGTTGGAGACAATTTTTTCTTTTAATCACAACCGTTTTGTTTTCATCCAATTTTCCAGCAGCACTGCCGTATAAAATTTTTGTTGGCTAATGTGAGTGATTATTTGCCGATCTGTTAATCAGCCATTTTGTTTGACCAACCCAAACGTTAAAATTTTCTCGCCCGTCAGCAAAAAATATAGAATCGACCCAAGTGTCGAGATTTTAGTTCATGTTTATGTCTCGCATTTGCAATTATTATTAATTCGACCCGAGCGTCGTAATTCTCTCTGCTAACCCACGCGTCAGCAATAACATCAAATCGACCCAAGCGTCAACTTCATTTTTTTTTTTTGTTTAAACCTGCAATCTCGCTATCCCGAGTTCTGCTAACACTCATATTAGCCATCAACATGTATTAACTCCTCTCTGTAATGCGTAGAAATGAAATTGAAATTACCTGAGGCCGAACCCCAATCCGGCTCGAAGGACCACTTATGTTTGTTGTTAATCGCTCCGCTTATCCAGCACTAGATTTACTTGAGTGTGATGTGGTTGACAGCAGCAGAAAAAGTGAGCGAATCTATTTAATACAAGCAAGAGGGGTCCACGCAAGCGAACTGGCTCAAATGTAAACGCGTAATATAAGTGCAAATATCAGATATATATTTGATGGGGTAAAAGTTACTTTACAAGGGATAATAATTAATACAAAACCTCACAAACTCTAAGGGTAAAAACTCTATAATTGAAACAAAAAAAGCATTCCGAGAATGTATCTCTTATCGTTTACATCGTTTACGAAACAATAAACTAATTCCACTACAAATCAGGTTCACTATTATACAGATTGTTTGAGCAGTTTTCACCATTCACTGAATAGGCTGTTAAGTTACGCTACCATAAGAAGATGTCGATTTCTTCGAACAGAATATTTGATAGGAGAAATAATGAGTCCTCCACTCCACTAAAGTGATACAATAACTCGTATCTTCATTACGCACTTATTTTTATAATGCAACAAAGAGATATCATACACACTAAAAAAATTTAATTTTACAGATGACCTAATCCCTCATATGATGTAATTCATAAAGACCTAATTTATGAAAGAGAATATTATTTGAAATGACATAATGTTAGATTAGTATGAATTTTACTGGTTTCGACTGTAACTTGCATTCGGCTAATAGATGCGACTGTATGAATTTAAATACACCTTCTATCAGCCAAGCAAATATGTGCTTCTGTGACTCAGTCGGTTAACGGACGTACTTTGTGATCCAATGATTCTAGGTTCTAGTCGCGGCGGTTGCTATCGGTATTCCAATATTTTAGACACAATATTGAATGTTTTTGCACGGTAATTGCGTAAATGGCTCAGCAAGAACTCTAATGTTTTGGCAAAACACTACCGAAGGTAAGCCGTCCGGACCTGGTGTGAACGTACTTTTAAGTTTGCGAGTAGCTCTCATAACCATATCAGGTGTAACATGTGGCATATCAAAATCGACCAGATTATCAGGAACATCCCTAATGGCCAAATCAATTTCAGACGTTGCAACGGAATGCGCAGCAAACACTGACGCGAAATGAGTGGCAAACAATTCACATTTTGTCCTATCGGCAGATGATTCAGTACCATCTAAGAAGATATTAGCAGGAATTGAAGAGTTCTTTCTCTTGGAATTTACACAGCTCCAAAACCTCTTGGGTTGTCGTCTTAAACTAGTTTGCACACGTAACATGTATGATTTGTAGAGCGACGAGTTCAGGTTTCGATACTCATTGGATGCTAAATGAAAGCTGCGTTTATGCTCAGTTGAACGATAGTTTCGTAATCGTCGCTGTGAAGTATTACGTTTTTTCTTTAATTTACGCAAATGTGGTGTACTCCATACAGGAGAAACACTTGAGCGACGAATCGATACATTAGTATCCATCCAATTGTTAAGCACGGAACAAAACGTATCAACTGTTTCATCTGTGGTTAGTTCATCAAATAAAATCGTCCAGTTGATTTCAGATAAAGCGGTGAAAAACATGTCAAAGTCGATTTTATTGTAATCCAACGACAACTCATCATCAACGGTATAGTAATCCAAAGGCAATTCTGAAACGGCAAACGAAGTGCTAATCATCAACGGCGGATGGTGACGATCAATTGACAAGAGCGGTGAGACTGACGCAGCAGTGTTGACAACCATATCGTGGGAGCAGAAAATAAGATCCAGTGTGCGATCTAAATAGTTGCGAATATAGTTCGTTTGTCGTAAGTTGAAAAAGTCCATACTATCCACGCCCAAATACTCATAACGCCCAAATAATATTCCTTGTTTACGGTCTGGCCTTGTGGAAGGAATTCATGATACACAATACCTTAGTAATCAATGAAAACTGCGAGCATCGCTTCGAAAAACTAAATACCTGCTAAAAACGATGGTCACATCTGAAACGCTCGTGTCACTGATAATCTTTAGAGTATCGTTGCCGAAACACTCTTCTAACATTTGCATCATTGAAATCGTTTTTTACGCTAAGTTTAATGTAAACCAATCGATTCGGAAAAATTTAACTTAAACATGTATAGTAACGTCATTTCAATACTATTGAAAAATTGGTTAGAATCGACCTATATTTTCATGAACCAATCACAGAAAGGCAAATGAAGTCATTCTATTGATTTTTTGTAGCACGGCCGACGGTTTTGATCGTTCCCTTCTGCATTGCATGAACGTTCACAAAAAAGGAAATCTATAAATATATACCATATTACAATTTTAACTTCGATTCGCAGCCAGCTGCCAACGAAACAGGCGCTTGTCGCTCGCTGGATGCTTCCATTTTGTTTCCATCTGCTGCACACCGTGTTCGCCTGAGTTGATTCTACGGGAACTAGCAGGACAATTCAGAATATATATATATATATATATATATATATATATATATATATATATATATATATATATATATATATATATATATATATATATATATATATATATATATATATATATATATATATATATGACTTATGATTCGTATGACTTTTGACTCGATTTCAGTATAACCAACCAACAAAATTGTTGAAATTATCATAAAGATAATTACATTTAAAAACCATTCTTGATTTCATGCACTTCCTTTCTTTTTGGATTTATAAAGCGCTTCTGCTTTATTCCAAATTGTTCCTCTCATCATTGTTCTTATTGTAGGAATCCATAATCCTGCCTTTTTCTTATATTCTTGTTCTACTTTTTCTTTTTTTTTATCAAAGATGCTACTTTTACTTCTTTTCCTTCGGTATTTTTTTTTTCTTCGTTTTCTTCCTTGCTTCGATTTCCATTTTCTCGGTAAACATTATTATCATATGAAAAATAAAAAAGTTAGTAAATTTGTTATACATGATTTACACATACATATACACACATATACACACATACATGCATACATACATTCATACATACATACATACATACATACATACATACATACATACATACATACATACATACATACATACATACATGTGATGTGATGTGATGTGAAGTGAAGCCACCATCAGTTCAAGGACTTGCCAGTGGATGCGGGTAGACTTACAGTAGCCCCGATATGACTCATCCATTCACCTTCTTACTATAGCTGTTACCGAAAAGCGAACAAAAAGGGTTGGGCGGATATGTGAGTAGAGTCACTTACTCGTATTCCGCGGGAATAAAAGATGCTCTTCCAACCATAATATCCAGTGCATGGATGAAGCATATCGCTATACATGCTTGAACCCGCCTGATGGTTTGTTTGAGAAGGGCGCGTCAGACTCATTTCAAACCTTCAGAAGGAAACAAGTTTCCTTCAAGTGACTTGGGCTGGCTATCCACAATCCCTCGTCCAGCCATCAATTCGTCCGATGCCCTGATGCTCCCTTCCCTTTACGGACCCGTGCAAAATGTTTTATATTGATAAATACAATGAAACATAGTGTAATGAAATAATATAACATAAAATGATATAATAGATTACAAAATAATATAATATAACATAATATAATATAATATATTTTAATTTAATATAATATAATACAATGTCATACAATATAATATAATATATTATGAAACAATATATAAAATAACAGTTAATGTAGAGTGTCAGTTATGCTCTTCTATCTTCGCAATACTGCAGGAAGTAAAATATTTCTCTTCTAATAACAATATTAATATCCACAACTATAAAAATAATACATGTTCTTATTATTGATGACAAATTAATAATAATAACAATAAATATAATAATGAAAATAATAATAAAAAACAATACAATATAGTACAATGAATTATATAATAAATAATAGAATGAATAAAATGATATGTTACGATATGCTATGATATTATATTACCTCAATTTATATGTCATTTCTCATCCTCTCATTGTGCCATCAACGCATTCCATCGACCAATTGTCACCACAGACACACGTGTAGGCATGAAACAGGAACCAGTGAGGACCAAGCTCACCTTGTGACGACCTTGATATTAAGTAAAAAGTTACTTTAAAAATGATAACTTAAAAGGAAAACAAATTTATATTTTGCGCAGAGGTACATAGTACTACTCATAATAAACCCTATAATATAATAGAATACAATATAATATAATATAATATAATATACTATAATATAATATAATATAATATAATATAATATAATATAATATAATATAATATAATATAATATAATATAATATAATATAATATAATATAATATAATATAATATAATATAATATAATATAATATAATATAATATAATATAATATAATATAATATAATATAATATAATATAATATAATATAATATAATATAATATAATATAATATAATATAATATAATATAATATAATATAATATAATATAATATGATATAATATAATATAATATAATATAATATAATATAATATAATATAATATAATAAAATATAATATAATATAATATAATATAATACAATATAATATGATATAATGCAATGCAGTATAATACCATACAACATAGTATATAATAACATAAAATAGTGTAAGACGATAATATATGAAATAATATGCTATGTTACAATATAACAGTTAATGTCGCAGTGTAAGTTACGTTCTTCAAATAATAATAATAATAATAATAATAATAATAATAATAATAATAATAATAATAATAATAATAATAATAATAATAATAATAATAATAATGATAATAATAATAATAATAATAATAATAATAATAATAATAATAATAATAATAATAATAATAATAACAATAATAATAATAATAATAATAATGATAATAATAATGAAAATAATAATAATAATACATGATGTAATAAACAACAGAATTATATGTTGTAATATACTATGATAAACACTGCACTTTAGGATGGGCTTCAACCTACAAGCCATTTCGCACCCTCTCGATCTGCTACTAACGCAGAAGGCGATAGCACCCCGTCGACGCCGTTCTATTGACCAAATGTCATCGTAGACGCTCGGGGAGGCATGAAATAGGAGCTTGTGAGGACTTAGTTATCTCACCATTTGACGACCTACATACATACATACATACATACATACATACATACATACATACATACATACATACATACATACATATACATATACGGGAAATCCCTTTTGGTCATAATAATAACAATAATAATAATAATAATAATAATAATAATAATAATAATAATAATAATAATAATAATAATAATAATAATAATAATAATAATAATAATATTAATAATAATAATAATAATAATAATAATAATATTAATAATAATAATAATAATAATAATAATAATAATAATAATAATAATAATAATAATATTAATAATAATAATAATAATAATAATAATATTAATAATAATAATAATAATAATAATAATAATAATAATGATAATAATAATACATTAAATTGCACTGGATGACCGAAAATAGAAAGTGCGCTAGCATGCCATAGATTCTGCAGATGCGAAAAGTATCCTGAGGCAGGATCCTGCACATACTTATTTAGGACTAAAAATATGAATGCAAGCGCACTTCAAATACTTGTTTGGCTTAATACACTGTTATACGTCAAAGCATAATGATTACCCAAAAATAGACTGAAGTCAGCACGAGTTCTTTTAAACGACACAAATACCTCAAAAGAAGCTCAATGGGTCGGAAAGATAATGATGTTGGTTTTCTGGGATTCTCTTGGTATACTTTTGGCATGTGTGACAGAAATTGTTAGGAAATGGACTTGTTGGCCGCTACTTCCAGAACCAAAAGCCAGAAACCGGTAAAACCAAATTAGTATAAAAACCAACTAACAAGATTTTGAAATTAAAACAGTTTTGAACAAAATGGAATTGGTGAAGTCAACTGGCCCCTTCCAAAACGAAATCGTGGGTACGGGCTTGTAATCCTTCGGCATTCATTCTGAAGGCGAGCTCAACTTTCCTAACTGATACATTCCATTAGCTTCCGACCACCTTCTTGCTGAACGGCCAAGAATACTAAAAACAAAACAATAATAGACCTACATTTGTTTAGTTCGGCTTATTGAAACATTAGAACACTTCGGGTGCCTAGCTACGCAATAACAAGCCAGTATAATGTGCCATCGAATGTCGCCTGTGGTTGGCGGTCCATTTTGTGCAAATGGCGAAATGAAATGAGTGTAAATCGGATCATAACATAAAATTTTGCACTCATCTCACCGCCGCCGCACCGCTTGTGCATGTAATCATTCGACGGTGCCTTTCTTACTTCAACAACAGCCTCGCGAGAAAGATACGGGAAACGGACAAAAAGAGAAAAATTGCAAACGAATATAGAAAAACAGAAATGCGGTTTAATAAAAATAAATATTTGTTGGGCTTTATCGTAGGTATCCCTCTCGTCCCTTACCAACCTGATCGGTTTCCTTCAATCAACGGGCTACCTGCCTGCCGGCTTGCCTGTCCATTCGGCCTACTTCTAAGTCTATAACATATATAACTACGTGATGGTGGTGGGTGGGTAGTACACGAGAAGCCGAGTGAATATCGTTCGGAGCTGTCAGAAGCTAAACCATGAGGAAGTCAAAGAAAAGAGAACGAAACTACTTATATGACAAATTTGTGGAATAATTTGATTAATTGCCCCGTATTTGCATTTAGATTTTATTGCCAACGGTGGGATTTTGGACAAATTTGCTTCTTCCTTGGAATGCTTTGGTGTGATGTCTGGATTTTTTGGCATGGTTTATAGAGAGATATGGAGGTTGATGAGACGTTTTTTTATAATTTCTATTTAGGACAATCGTGTAACGTGTGTCACAAAACTTCTGTGAAGTTCAAGTACGGTTGTTATTGTTGGAATTTGTTCGACAGTGATAGCTTCATGAAGAAAATAGCTCCATGAATAGTTCTTAACAAAAGTAATATAACACTGTTCCATCTTTTAACAGTGGAATTTCAGCAAACTGTGTACTTATATTGACTTTCTGCTGATCCCACACACAGCCCCGAACCCAGGATTTCGTTTCGGGAAAGACCGGGAGATAAAAAAAAATAAGGATCTATCTGATGATTCTTTAGGTATCTAGTCCTAGGTGTTCCTCACCTTTTTTTTCTTGGAAGCGTAAATACATATCAATTGAAAAGAGTTCCCGAATTTGCATTGGTTATTAATTATTAATTAGCAATTTAATTTAATAGTCTCATATTTTGGATGGGATGGAGCCGTTGAATACCACACAATGAGAAAGGTTCTTGGATGTGTGCTTGTGGCTGAAAATGTCGGTGCGAGAAAATCATATTTTCGTCACACGAATCGCTCTCGCCTAAATATACCCCTGTCTACACCGGCGTGCGCAGATAGCTCAGTGATTCTTGATGATTTATAGCGAAAAGAGTAGGCTTTGCTCTGATTATTTTTCGCAATAGAGAACAGCGAAAATTCAACGAGAAGTAGTAGTAATGCAGAGTGCACCAGAGTAAGTAGTAGTATATCAGAGTGGTACACCTCGGTGAAACATCTGTGTCTACCGCAGAATTTGAGAGCTTTTTTTTAGCTCTCTGGTGTGATCCTAAGCTAAAGGTTAAAGGAAAGTGGGTGTACAACAATGTTTCATACATGCACACACCGACACTTTGTGATTTCGGTTCAGCCGTATCTGAGAAAATAATGCGGATAGAAAAGTGCGATTTTCCAGCTACGTTACTTATACCATCACATCTCCGGAATTGGATATGTGATAATTGACCGTTTGAACTTGATCAATAACCCAATAGTAGCTTTCAAAAGAACCTACGATTTTTGGTATCCTCTGAATAAATTAAAAGTAGGAAAATGTACACACGCATAAACATTTATCTATCTCGTCGAGCTAAATCGTATGGAATATAATACCAGGGATCCGATCAAAAGTTAGTTTTACGAACAAATCTATATCCTTTCTATTGAGAATGCGATTGTCCCACGACAAAAGGGCCTAACTGCAAATGAGAGCCTCTCTTTGGTTACTTTCTCTTTTGATTATTACGGAGCCATTATTGGAAATTCTCTAAAGTTTCCAATATAAATCGAAAGCTTGTAGTTTTATCTTGAAAGTTTTGCAAAGAGTAAAGCGTCAAATATAAAATCGTAATCGTAATATTGTTTTCCTAAATCGTAATTTTCGATTTATTATGAAAGAATTTGATTATGCTAATCTTATTTTAATAAATTTTATTACAAACTCAGTAAAAGGTAACGCGAAAATTGAAATAATTTATTTTTGCGAATATACCATAAAATAAAAATCTGTTTTTAAGCGATCCATCGTAATTCTGATAAAAAGTGTTTGGCATTATAATCAACATTCAACAAAATAGAATCCAACTCCATCTGCCAATTTGTCTTTTACAATTCAAAAATGGAAATCTTCCAACACTTCCACCTCAATTGCCTTCCATCTCTATCATCTCTCTTACTCTAACTGCAAAATTCAATCGATGCGAGAATGAACAAGAAATGAATGCAACATTCTCTCGTGTTCTCTTACCATGCATAAGGAATAAAAAGCACCTTTGCGATCTCACTCGCTCCCAATAACACCAACAGTGTTGATACCAACCTGTAACTTTGAGCCATTCGCCAACTCGATCTCTACTTCGTGCCATACCGAACGAACTTTTGGTAATGCTCGCTTAGTCTGTACACTAGAAGCGAGTAGTGGTTGGAATTTTACTTCCGTTTCATTGTGTCGAAGAAGAGAAAAGTTTGAATGAATGATTTGAGCGTTACGGGACTCGCGCAACTTCTCTCCTTATGCTTCATCGATATGCAATCAAGTGTATTAGTGATGTTCGGGTCCGAAAACCTGTTTCTGGATTGTGAAAGGGAGCTTGCAAAATTTCTTCAACATTATGTTGATTAAACATACAGTACAGTTTATTTTGAAATAAATATCATGTTTTGAATTGCGGAATATATTTTTTTTTGTGGAATATTATTAGTGGGATTCGTGATTTGAATAATTTTATTTGCAGAATGAAAAGAATCTTGCGAGTGAGCACGCAAACTCACTGGTTTGCTCTATCTCACTCTGCATTAAATTTATGACAGTAATTAAGCTCACCTGTGTTGTCCTGCAAACCGCAGAAGTCAGCGCAAGGGTGAAAGAAAACACCGTACACACCGTACTGTTGCCAGAAAGGGAGAAAAAAGTTTGATCACTTCTCTGCTTAACGTAGGACTTGTAAAAGAAACTCTCTCTTCGAGGCTCTCGCACTCTCACTTTACTTTTCACTTGCGTGTCGAAAACTGATTTGCCGTCTCCCTCTCCCGGGAGTAGATTTGTATTATCTTTCTCTTACCATCGATGAATTCGTGGCGTTGATTCAACTTGAACAGATCTCACCAGTAGCCGAACACTCGGGTCAGTTCTAGTTAGTGCTCCATTCGGATAACTCGTTATAGGGCTTGGCCACGCGCGTTTTGTTCGGTAGCCTTTTTTTTACTGTGCCCCATACTCAGAGCTTAAGAGTGTTAGTGCGTGTGTATGCGCACTTGTTTGACAACAAGGCGTCCTTGTGACGACGATATCTTTAGTGGCGAACATGCAGAACGGGGCGCGTGAGTGGGTGCCGTAGAGGATGCTGTGCAACGGCATCGTGTACCCTTTTCAGGGATAGAATCTTCGTCGCCGTTGCGAGGTTTATGAATATTAGTGCTGATCTCTAACACGGGTCTCCAACAGTTTGACAGATTTTCCACCCGCCGGTATGCGAGTGAATGCTGGAGAACAACACTGTACTGCACATGCGTGCACAATAGCTCTATTGTGCTTTGTCTAAGTTCTTCGCAGGCACTGCTACTCGAATCGGAGTGCGTATTCCAATGTGGGTGTGAAAGGTTCTTTCAATCATTCGCTCGGAATCGAAAAAGAGAGAAGCAATTACCTAAAACAAAGTGATTTTCAGTTTTGATTTGGGAATTGCAATTCCCTTGTGCTTGGTGGTAGTTTGATGGGGAACTGGTTTTTCGGTCAATAAGCCAATTACTGTGAGCAAGAAATAACATCGGTCTGGTTCAAAACAGGCACCAACACTAGCTATCTTCATTTTTTTACGAAACAGGAAAATAATCGATAGTTCGGATGTTTTGGTCGAAAATGTGAAGGGGATTTGTTTGCTGTTTCTACAAAGCACCAGTCGAAGGAGAATAGTTGCTAGAAAATATTAACAGTGCATGTACATTGTGAAAAAGAAGAAGTAGAAAGATGTGAAATCAGTGACATTGATGGGTCATTTGTCCCGATGATGATTGAAAAAGTTGCAAATGGTCTAATAGAGAGCCGGCTCAGCAATCGGTGGGTCTGAGCAAAAACCGTAGTTGATCATCAAAACGACGTTCAAATAGTTTATATTTGCGTCACTCCAGTTACCGAAAAGTGCCTGCAATTAAAGCGAAATTGCATGCGTGTTTTTTTTCTCCTAAGTGTTGTGCATCTGCGAACCGTGCTGTTTATGATATTTGGATAATTTTCGTGTGAAGTTCGAATTAATCAAGCTGTCATGTCAGGCACCACGGGCTTGTGCGGCTGAAATTCCCAAGTCGTGTGACAAGTTGCTGCCTATGTGGACCTTGGGAAGATACCAACGGGTACACTTTGACAGATTGGACAGTTAAAAGGATTACGCCAGTTGTCGCGATCATATCTGAACGAACTGCAAGTGGAGTCTATTAAACGGGTTCGGCAACTTCGGAAAATATAAACAGGTAAATTGTAGCTCGGATTAACGCTGTTCCGCAGTACCCGAAACGTTGAAGTATTGGTTTTAACATTATTATTTGCTTAATGACGTGTGTTTCTCTTGAAAGTTGTATGTAAAATATATTCCAAATTTGCCCCACTGCATCTGCGAGCAAATCTCAATTTTTGGAATATTAGATTATGATCCAAGTTCTCATTTGGAAGATATAAACTTGTCTTTTAGTCTCACGACTTACAGGTTACAGGTGACATTACAGTCCTGATATCATTTGAATGCAACAGTTTAGTGATTTTTGTTTGTATAGTAAATTATAAATTACTTTTCTTGTACACGGGAAGAAAAAACCCTTAAAAATCTATCTATTAACATTCAATTTTAGTAATTAAAAATTGCTTTTATTTTTAATGGCTTTATTAGTCTGGTTAACTCGTTTACTTCCACACCAAGAAGAATACTTAGGGATTCAGATTCTGAAGTTTACTCTTAAATTTCTATAGTGTGTTTAAAACACGTTCAGTAGAAATATTTGTTTATAAATTGGTAATTTGTTTGTCACTGATGAATGCATAAAATTCATTTTCAACAAAGAATCTATCATTTCAATGGTGCCGTTGATTCTTCGTTTGCCAGTGCTCTATAGAGCGTCGTGGTCTAGTTTGTTTGGTATAGAATTTATATAACCCGCTAGCCCCCGTCCTAGTAATAGTAGCATATAAATGGACTAATAAAAACCTGTTTTAATCCACCTAGTGGTGTAATGATGCCTTTCTCATGTATAACATTGTGGTATTCTATTCAAATTTTTTCTCTTCGATTTTTGAAAGAAACCAAGATATTTTTTGTGCATAACATACAGAATAAAACAGTGCTTTGCTCGCGTAGGTCATCCTTAAGAAAACGAAGTGGGTGCACTATTATATGCACTCCCGGCACCGTAACCCGGAAACCGGTATAATCAAAGTCGATTCGTACGTCCACCAACTAACATGACGTACAAACTCTACTAGTTTTTATTCAAATTATTATTTGAAGACTTTGTACAGATTTGCCATCGCAATCTAAATGACGATTTAAATGTTTGTTGCATCCGAAAATATGCAGTAATTTTTGGTAAGACCATAATTCTGCCAGTTTAAGTGACGGTGTACAATACAATTTACCTTATAACTCCGGAACTGGAAGTCGGATCCTTATAAAATTCAGGAATTCCGTATGGGACCACAAGACTTTTCATTTGAATCTAAGTTTGTCAAAATCGGTTCAGCCATCTCCGAGAAAACTTAGTGAGATTATTTGACACACACAGAGAGAGAGAGAGAGAGATATTACTCAGCTCGATGAACTGAGTCGAATGGTTTATGACACACACAATTTTCACTAGTCGGTTTTTCAAGTGATTGCCTAACCGTTCCATATGAGAAAGGTTCAAAATAAATCCACAACTTTTTATGAATAAAACTACGACATGTTTTACCTTTATCATGTGCCAAGAATATGTACCAACTGTAAAAACCAACTTTTAAGCCAACACACGGAGGATCGAGTGTTGTATACCATTCAACTCTGTTCGTCGAGATTGCAACATGTATGCGTGTTTGAGTGTGCATGTACTTAATTTTCTTGAAGAACCAAATATTATCAAACTTGAATCAAAATGAAAGATCTTATTGTTCCATGACTTCGAATTTTATCGGGATCAGGATCGATTTGTTCTAATTTGGATGAACATTTGCATACATCTTCAGCATGACTTACCATTTGTATTGCAAGGATGGAGAGACTAAGATTGAAGATTATACATAATAGGGATATATTTTTGATGAAAATACCGTCAAATGGTTACTCGGAAACGGTTATTGGCAGAAAAACGGTCGAAGAAGTAGTTCTAAGAAATCGATTGAGCACTCTAAATAAAGATGCACTTTAAAAAATCTAACACTTTTTCAAAAACTGAACAATTAACCGAATAAATTTTAAAATTCCTAAATTAAATGACACAACTTTTAGGCATTTTCTCACTTTGAATTTTCTGATCAAAGTAGTCACTTGAACAATAGAACATAATTCTGCACATAAAAATCAATAAACTTACTCATAGTGAACTTCCTCCTAAAAGCAACTGTTTTCGAAGTATTAAATGCAAATGCAAATGCAAAGAACTCAGATTCCTAATAAGCTACGTCAATTCAACAAGTTGCAAATATGTGTATGTTTCATTTTGGAGTACAAATCTTTCATGTGTTGACTTGTTGAAACGGTGTTAAATATTAACATTACTTTTCAAATACTTTTAGTGTTTCGCTTTTGTTAGAACAACTAATCATAGCTATGATTTCCAACTGATAATGTCGCCCACTTCCGCAGTATTTTATTGTTGAAAATACATGGATTCATTTATTCATATCGATGTGTAGAAATATTTCGAAGCAGTAAGAGCATTGATATCATTAACCAAATATGTGTCTCACACCAAAAATGAATGCATCCACCTAAAGATTCATTCAAAAGCAACATCTTGGTATTACATTCCATTTTTAGAATTCGCCGCCGATTCTTAGCGTGCAGAAAATATCGAAGTAAGTTTTTCATGAAGTTTTTCTAACATTCCCTGTATTACAATTATATTATTTGATACAAGGGAAGAGTCGCTTAACATAAACTATGTTGTGTTAATTTTAAAAAGTGTTTTCATTGAACTTAAACTTCAATTGTCGAATAACTCCCAAGAGATTCTCTTCGGTATTTATCATAGTATCGCAGCGAATATGAATCCTTGAAAAGTATGATCACTAATCGTCTAATGACATGAAAAACTAGTTCAAATGGCATTTACGCCAAAATTCATCAGCAACCGTTGCACCAACTATTGTTTACCAATCGTTCTCTAAGCGAAAACTATAGCAAAACTTGTTTCAATCCACCTAGTGGTGCAATGATTTCTCATATCAATCATACTATCATATATAATACTGTGGTATTCTTCAAAATAATTTTCTTCGATTCTTAACACAATAACCGAAATCGGTTTGTTTGACCTTCTACTGATGAAAACTATCAATTGGAGAAGATTTGATGTCGATTTAGAATTTTTTTTACGGCTTTGCGTCCTTTTCAGTGATGGTCTAAAATTTCCGAACCCGGAGGTCGAAGGATCAGGGTCATTTCGCCGAAAGCCATTTCGCCGAAAGCCGTTTCGTCGAAAGCCATTTCGCCGAAAGGGTTATTTCGCCGAATGACATTTCGCCGAATGGGTCACTTCGCCGAATGCCATTTCGCCGAAAGGGTCATTTCGCCGAATCCTGAAAACGTCTTGAAATCGTAATTATAATTGATTTAAATTGAAGACAAACGAAAGATGATAGCGTTAAAAGAAAACTTGTTGACTATTAGCTACTAAACATCAAAGCAATTGCATAGGTGTATCAACCAGGCAAATGTAGGTGGTATTTTCCGTTTGTTAAGTGAAAATGAAAAAATATCTAATGCGGCTACGCCACATCGTTTTGGTTCATGTGCTGTCCGACCTCGCTACCGCTCGTTCGGACCTAACTAAAGCAAAGAAACCTAGCTTTGAGTAGACCGGGCAAACGAGGCGGTTACAGGTTTGTATGCAAGAGGCCGCCGCTTCCGACGGCGGGTCGGCGGCCGACTCAGCTGGCGTCGGCTCGGCGGCTTTGTGCCGCCAAGCCATCTTGGCTTCGGTTATGTGGCTGCGCCACATCAGTTATACAGAAGACATAACATGCATTAGATATGACCCTTTCGGCGAAATGACCCTTTCGGCGAAATGACCTATTCGGCGAAACGACTTTCGGCGAAATGACCTATTCGGCGAAACGACTCTCGGCGAAATGGCATTCGGCGAAACGACTTTCGGCGAAATGGCTTTCGGCGAAATGGCTTTCGGCGATATGACCCGCTCCCGAGGTCGAATCCGGATGAAATTCAAGAATTACGTATGGGACTTCAGGACCTTTCAACTTAAGAACTTAAGTTTGTGAAAATCGGGCGCGCCATCTATGAGAGAAGTTATTTGTGCAAAATATACATATTTAGATTTTTTTTGCACATTTAGATTTTTTTTTGCACATTTTACCCCATAACTCCATAACCGGAAGTCGGATCCAAACAATATTCAGGTATTTTATATGGGACCACAAGACCTTTCATTTGAGTCTAAGTTTGTGAAAATCGGTTCAGCCATATCCGAGAAATGTTAGTGCAAAAAAACGTTACATACACACATACCCACATTTACACACTCATACACACAGACATTTTGCGTACTCGACGAACTGAGTTGAATGGTACATGACACTCGAGCCTCCGGGCCTCGGTTCAAAAGTCGGTTTTCACAGTGATTACATAACCTTTCTATATGAGAAAGGCAAAAAAAGAGCCAGTGGTGCGACCGGGCCCGTCGATTGTCCGACACCCCTAGCAAGTGAGGAAGCGGAGGCAAAATGTGCTTGTTTATGCAAATCACGGTAGCTTCGAGTAGGAGTTTGTCGTCGTCGTGTTCATGTAGGACTGACTAGTGGATTGGCTCAGGATACTGCCGGACAGTCCAGATATTTTGTTAGTGTTACTGAAGAACTCAAACGACGAAACCTTGATGATCGAATGGCTCGGTCCGGAACGTGTGGGAGTTTTAGTTGTTGACCTGCGGATGATCGGGCCCATTGTGTCCGCAAAGTGGACAGAAAGTTGATCCTATTGTTTGCTCTAGAGCTCAGGGCTGAGAAGAACTTTGAAAATGGTAGCCAATAATTTGCTTTGAAAACCAGGAAATATTTTCGGCCTTCTGTTGAACGTTCAAAATGGCAAACAGTGCAAAAAGCCGATGTGAGCTCCGGTTCTTTTTCTATTCATGGGGATGGAAACCGAATGATCAACGGAAGCACCAATTTTCGAAAATGTCATAACGCAGCCCGATAGTCCGGCCTAGAAGCCATAAAATACGTTCATGTTCGACCTTCGAGTATTGGATCGGGCCGAACCGAACCGACTTGAACGACGAAGGGTGATCATCGTCAAAAAGTGACCAAAGCCTATGGCATATTTCACGAGGCGTGTCATAAATTACCAACCGATGAAAGCGACCGTGCGTCGTCTGGTCCGTGAATGAGGTGTTGTAGATTCTTCGAAAAAAAACAACACGTAAAGTTGGACTTTCCCAAGATCCCAAGTATTTTAGCTTTAGGATGTTACTGGTTTCCATGAGCCAAAGACAGATTCATACTGCATGGTTATGGATATGTAGCCGGTGCAGTGCATCATCTTCAGGTTTTATAGCGACTTTTGGTCGATCGTGAGAAGAGTCTTGAATAAAAATCAGCAAGTTGAAGTCATGTGCCGTGTCAAAGTGTGCCGTCGTGAGTTGTAATTGTTGCATAATAATTCTTTGATCGAACCGGAGGGTCGCACTGACAGCGTGGAATTAAGTATTCGGCAAACAACGGTTGTTGATTGGTAACTCAGTTTACATACATGTGGCTTCATCGGAATAAACAACATACATAAATTTCACTAATTAGAGTAGCAGTTTCGACACTTTCGCTTCGGGTCATCCATAAGAGCTTGTACAGAAGTATCTATAACCTTTTCCTCATATTTTATACACTTTCCCCTCGATCTTTCCGAGTTTATTCTCCACTATCATCCGAAAAGACGGAGGAGGGAGAGTCTTGTGAAGTTCAAATTTCACTTTTCTTTGGGTCACCTGCCAAATATGATATTTCGGTTCAATTTTCGATTTTTTTCAAACTAACATCCACTTGTAATTTAATTAAGTAAATTGCTTCCCAGTAAAGGTTTTGGTAATATGGTGAAACATTTTTCATTATAGTATTTGAGTTCGCTTTTCGCACATTTTGTCCATATCTTGAGCAATTGATGGATACCATCCCAAGAGAAATCTTGGCCTTTCATTGACTGATTGTGCAGGTCGCTTCTCGACCTTCTGCGTTGTTCAAATTGAGTTCATATATTGACAGTATTTTGCGTTTCGGATTCTCAAAATATATTTATTTCTCGTGGCCAGTTACAAAACACAGTGAGTTTTTCGAATTTTCATATGTCGTTAGTTTAGTGTTTTTTTTCAATAACATTAAATTAGCCAGTTTCAAAACGTTGAACCCAGCGTTCACAGCTTGACGATTGAAGAAAGATCGGCATAGGTTTCAACAAGAATTCGATTTCATTCGATTGAAAATGAAAACAATTACCTGCCGCAAATACTATTTATTTGTTTCGAAATTCGACATGTTAAATATGAATTAAATATTTTTGGTTCGAATTTAATATGACGTTTTGAAGAAGGGAGAAGAAAATATCGCTTTTGGTTTGGTGTTCTATGGAAAAAAGTTACAGTATTACAAAAGCCTCGTGATCGCCCTTCACTTTCGATTGAGCTTACCATGCAAAAAAACATCTTTAATACAAACCAAGGTCTGGTCCCTTGACAAGCTGGAGATGATAAAATTCGAAATCCTGATCATCTACTAAAATTTTCACCAAGTGATAACCGGATACGGTTCAATCTCCTACATCGAAGAACCGTTCGGTAGTCTATGAATATAAAATAGGGTGGGACAAGGTTGTATGGGAAAAATTAAATTCTCGCTCCACCAAACTTTTCGTGTTCCTTTTGGGTCCCATAAGTACCATGCAAAATTTTAGCTCGATAGGAGAAACTATATTTTCGCGCCCGCGGTTCAAAGTTTGTATGGGATTTAGTATGGGAAAACTAACTTTTAACAAAAAAATCATCTGGAGGTCACCCTATATACTCAAAAAATCAGCGGGCATGTAATTTTTCTAGGAAATTTAATGAGGAAGAAAGCCTTCGAAGATTGTAACATAATCCGACATCTGTAACATAATCCGACATAATCGACATCCGACTACACCGAGCAACTATTTTGAAGACATCAAACAACTCAGATCAGCCGTTGTAGCATAATAAAAGAAAGCAAACTCATATTACCACCAATAGCAGCAGTGGTGCTAGATATATTAAGGAATGAGCCATCGTTCGGACCTTGTGTCGGTTTTTCTTTAATAACATTTTTTACAGATGTCGGATTATGTTACAATCTTCGAAGGTTTTCTTCCTCATTAAATTTCCTAGAAAAATTACATGCCCGCTGATTTTTTGAGTATATAGGGTGACCTCCAGATGATTTTTTTGTTAAAAGTTAGTTTTCCCATACTAAATCCCATACAAACTTTGAACCGCGGGCGCGAAAATATAGTTTCTCCTATCGAGCTAAAATTTTGCATGGTACTTATGGGACCCAAAAGGAACACGAAAACTTTAGTGGAGCTGAAATCAATATTTTGTCCCACCCTAATATAAAAACCGTCAACAGTCATTCACCATCTAGTAGTCATTCTTAATCACTTACGGGGTGAATAAGTTGCAAGTGGCATGAAAATCGCCACTGCACCAGAAACTGCAATGGAATATAAAATTCTGCAAGGCAATTCATATGCACCTCGATTGTTTATATCGAGTCGACTGAGTGTGAGTGTGCTGCCTTGGAAAAGAAGGTGATGTGCAAGGCAGTATACGTGTCCGCGGCAGCAGTAAACCTGTTTTTGAAACACTGAAAAATTTGATCACGATCCACTTCTCTCGCCAACAAAAAGAGATTTCGAGCCCGATGACGGCCGAGTCGCGATTCACGTTCCAAGTCTATCCGAAGTACTTGACGGTCAGTCGAAGATATGACTGCAGTACCGGTGGCAGTGGAAGAGATTGATTCCGGACCAAATATGGTTCCAGCCGTGAGTGCGTACGGCAAATGTCACGGAGACAGAAAGCTCATCGATCGTCAAGCCAAAGATTCTTGAGGCTTGATGAGAAGCTAAATCCATTCTCATTCCAAGGTGGCAATAAAGTTAATTATTTCTCGAGCAAAAAAAAATGAAAAAAACATACGTCGAATATTGCTACGTGAAATTAATTCATCATATGCTGAATTCTCTTACCTCCTTTTGTAAGCACAGGTGTCAATCGCAATGACATCATTCCACTCCGGCGATATATACGTGGCCTCGTGTGAAGTGCTTGCATCGAACATGAGCTCATAAAAACGTGCTCTGGTTCTCGTGCCCTCTGTCGAGCCCCCGTCTACTCACCCCCACACGGACAACAATAATGTTCAAGCAAATAGAATTGGCCCATTAGAGGTTGAAAGCATGGAAGTGCACAAAACGTGAAACCATTTCTAGCCGCGTCTGTAGCTTTTATCAGCAACGGTTCTTTCTACCAGTCAGACTACTACTGATTGTGGCATTGCCGTGGTGACGATGGCCAGCAAAGCGCGGGAGGTTGTGCAATTTTCACCGAACCGGTCGATGAAGTTTGCGGTGTTATGGCTACCAAGAGTTGTGAAAGTTAAATATTTAGATTTGATAGAAAACTAAAGTTTGCCGATAAGGGCTTGTTGTTTAGCATTATTTCCATACCTACTGGAAGATTAGAGACAATGCGGACAGACAGTCGGTAATGTCAAATGGAGGAAAATGTTTTGCCGATAGCGTAGCAGTGTTTTCATTTTTACGTAAGAAAAACCTCATCAGTCTAGTTCGTGAATGTTTTGCGAATGAACCATTTCTATGATCTCTCTGAGGTTGTCTGAAATATTGTTTTCTTTATAGTTTTTTTTTCCTTTATGGGCTACTCTGGCCGAGGGTGGGGGTTACAAAGCTCCACACTTTCCATACCGGACGAGCTAGGCTAAAAATAAAAGTGCATTTACCTGTTTCTTTTGCCATATCGTAACTTACCAGAAGTTAAGTTATTACATAAAATACCTATTATTCATTATTTCCCTGGGACACCCTAGGGTTTTTCCTCCTCAAACCTCCTTGGTCTTAAACCTTCGATGATAATCTTTTATTTCAACAGCCTCATTTCATTGAGTTTCTCGTCATGAAAATAAAATAAAGTTAGGTGTAAGTGAGCTTGTTAAATTATATAATGTAAGGATGCGCATTTACCACTAGATTACCCAGGAAAGTCACAATATGTACACAATGGAAGGATTGCTTAAAATTCTGTGATGTTTTTTTTTATTCTTTATTTAACGATATATACACTAAGGCACACTGCACTAGCTTTTAGTTATTCTGTCACAGTTTTTTTACTTTGTCTCTTCCAATCATTTTGACTGCTTTTGAGCAATTTAACTCTATACTAAGTTTTGGGTTTTCTAGTGTTGAGCATGCATCCAGGAAACAAGAACTATATGTATTTCGGAAAGAAATACTAGGTGTTATTGTATGAAATAGTCCACGTGACCCGTTCTCTTCCAGAACCACATATCTCACACTTTCAGTTAGAAGGTGACATCTGTGTCAAAGTTGGAGAAATTTAAGTACATTCAAACCTTTCCCGACAAACCCTGACCAATCAGTTTCGCCGTCATTGCAATTTGTAAACATTAGTACCGATACCGAACCAGATCGGAAAGGTTTGAAAGTTCCTTAACGATTCATAAGATGTCAATTTACTCTTATTCCTGATAATAATAGTCCTCCTTTTTGAATTAAATTCACCAGTTCAGGACGAATATGATATATTAGTATTCATCTCAATTGGATCAAGATAATTCAAATTGGTGATTGTCAATTTCAAGCAGTATCAGTCCTGTTCACTCCGTGATTGATCCAGATAACATAATAATTTTCATTTTTTACATTTATGAGCGAACGATCGATCTCGGTATGGTCTGACTTTGTCAATACGAAGCATGAATTGACTCCCACCCCCATCCGCCAAGCGGGGGTACGCGCCCTGTAGCTCATCAAACAAAGCCTAGGGTTAAAAAATTTTTTTAGTTGAACTCAAAGCCACAACGTTCACATCGATCGGATCGAACGAGTGCAGAAATGTTTTATCCGATTCGCGCTTCGAAGACTTTCTGGCTAAATCGGCTTCAGCTACCACGTTACGAAGATCGCTGTGCTCTCATCAATTTACCCACGTTGCAAAACAGGCGGATATTTCATCAACGACTAATCGTTTTTGATTTGCTGAATAAAAACATCGACTGCCCCATGCTTCTAGCCAGGATTCACGTCAATGTTCCCGGAAGATCTTTGCGAAGAACGGACTTCATACGACGATCAACTCATCCCACACAGTAACGACAAAATAATCTAATAGATGTTTGCTGCAATCAATTCAATTGACCTTATCATCTGTCTGATTTTACTATGAACAAAGACACATTTAAATCTAAAATAATTTTATGTTAATTTTATTAGTCTAGGTAGATATTAATAAGTCTATGCGATAGTTTTTACTCTAATCGAAGACAATAAATCTAAATTTCACAGATAAAAAAATGAACAAAAAATATGTTTGGTTTCTCATGAAACCATCAGTTTAGAAAATCAGAAATTCGAAAGACAAAAATGTCAAAATAATTGCTGGTTTATAAGGTATTGAAGCTGTTCGGCTTGGCTCCGTGTCCGGTCTAACCCCGGTCTCCCCTAATATTTTTGTTCAATTGACAGTAAGAATTCTTCCAGGTTGGAGCTAAAACAACTTGCTTGAAAAACCTATGCATTGAACCGCTAACCTGGGACAATGGTTGTAATGATTCAGAAATCAATTCGCGAATAAAAGGCAGTCAACTGTATATTTGTGAACAGTATAATATTAAAAATCACCAGAATATTGTGTTTATTTTAGTAGATAATCGCCAGTGTATAAAAAGCATGTGAAAACAAAACCTTGAAATTTCTGATGGATTTAACACTTAATCTAATATCCCATCCCAGAGGATTTTTTGCACACAATCCTATTTCTGTTCAGAGACAATACTGTTTGGTACTGATAAAAGTTTAACGATAATTGATTGAACTGATTTCAAGACAAGCCTGAATTGATTCGTAAAAGAATTCATTAGATGCACACGTTTCCATTATGACTCACCGTTTGTTTTGCTCGGATGGAGAGACCAAAAAAATTCATACACCTTCTTTGAAAATAAGTTTTCAACCAAATTAGTCTCTCGATCCATACGAAGCATAAAGTTTGCTATACTGAAAATGTGTGCTATGTTCTTTCCAAATCAGAACAAGTCCATCCAGCGTCTGCATTTTTTCTGCTATTTGTATGTAGGATTGCTCATTTCTTTGAAAAGTCAGTTTCAACAGAACTTACAGAAAATCAAGTAAAATCTCTCTATTGTAAACTATTGAGCTTTTGGTCTCCAGTATCTTCTGTGATGTACTAAGTTGGTATTAGTCTTTTTTTGAATCCGATTTTTATACTTAGATTTATGAGATTGAATAGAATCCGATACACGATTAACATAATAGAAAAAGGTCGATAAATGATACATTTGTAGTAGTCTTTTTATTGAACTTTAAATAACAAAGCAGATAGATCTGTCCGCACTGAACCTGCCAACGTAACGCCATTACAGCTTGGAAACAAGTGTAGCACGATCGGGTAAAAGTACTAAGAAGCCAGACCGGCATTCTATTGTTAATCAGCAGCGCGTGCAGAAAAGAAAAATCACACTCGAATTAAAGTCGTATTTAATTCAGAAACAGCGTCGTGTTCAATACAATACCTTTCTCACACAGCTGTGGGGAAGGGTAAATCTCTCGCGTAATGCGATAAAACACTTATTCAACGATTCCTTAACTATCCAGTAAATAAATGTTCACCATCTTCATTGGAAACTAATCAGATTCGCCGAAACTAACCTGTTCGTCCTCCCTTTCATTTTCTCCGTCTTCCACCATCTTTTCGTCCACTAATTAGATCTACATGCCGGTTCTAACCCCGTCGTTCGTCCACGCTCACTCACTACTCCCTCAACTAACATTCTTTTTCCATCTTTATATCCACTTTGCTCTTCTATCCCGCCTTTCAAGGAAGCTGCTCTGTAATGCTGTAATATTGTGTCATCAACTAGTTATAGAGTTAGCGATTTAGCTTTAATTGTTAGTTTTAATTGTTAGTTTTAAACGTAAATGTATCTGTTGGATCATTGTAATCTGTTGATACAAAAGATGAGGAGGTTTTATGCCTGCTGGAGAGCGAGATTGCTATATTTCATCTCCATCGGGCTTTTCCCTGCTCCCCAAAATAAATAAATAAATAAATAAAAATAAAAAATATTACTGACATTCTCATGTATATTACTGTGGTATTTTTCGGAAACCATTCCATTGAATCTTGTTAGGGCGTAAACAAGCATAAACAATAAGTTTAAACAGTGTTAAGCCAAATTAATTGAAACTTTTCTTTATTTTGCATCGTTGCTCTTAGTGATGATTTAAAATTTTAGGCACACTTTACCCGAAATCAGGAGTCGGATTCGGATGAGATTCAATAGCCTACTAGAAGACTGTATGACCTTTCATCTATGTTTGTGGAAATCAGTTGGGGTTATTCTGAGAAAATGAAGTGAGTTCCTTTTTGGAGCTTTTGATCAGTATTTCTCCTACTTCCGGAAACGGGAACTGGAAATGAGTAAAACCGAGGTCAGTTTGTCTGGCAACAACTAACATAATCAACAAATTGAAATCGTTTTGAGCCATATTTAGTAGAATTATCCCCTTTTTAGCGTCGTCGTTCTAAATGACAGTTGGATAGTTTAAGCATGATTTCACCACATATTTCCTTAACTGGATACCGGACCCGGATGAAATTCAATAGAAGTCTATGGGATCAAAAGACCTTTTATTCATAAAAAGTAGTTAAATGATGTGGGTTACTTTTTAGAGTTTTTGACAACTGCTCAAGGCACAATCGGAACCAGGAACTGGCAACCAGTGTATACGAAATCAATTTTTTTGGCCGTCAACCAATAATGCATACACAACGTAGGATTTGAAGGGTTAGTTCAATATCACTGTAATTTCGGAACCGAAAATCGTATCCGAATAAAACTCAATAGCAGAAAATATATAGGAAAGTGAGACTTAAGCCTATGGGGTGCATTGGAAAATCGATTCAAGAAGATTTTTCACGTAAAAAGTTGAGTCCTGGCATTACATCCCTTTCGTGGAATTTGGCCTTTCTGTTTCAAGAGACTTCGCAGCTGATTCTTAGCGTACAGATTCATTGCATGGCTAGTACTACGATCCTATTGACAGTAAGAATCCTTCCAGGTCGGGACTCGAACATTTTTCACGTTCGACATTTAAAATGGCCGGAACATAAGTGAGGGTCATAAGTACCAACATAACGCCACCGAGGAGATAAAAAAAAGCTACGAAAATTCGCATTACTTTTGGAACAAACCTATAGTATAGACAAATATTTCATCAAGTAATGACATTTCCGCGTCTGATACATATATTAAAGCATATATTTGATAATATTCTATAAGCCAAAAGGAATTTAACATTCGATACAATTCTTAATGTTTTTCCCAAGAAGTGAGAATTGTCATTTTCTGTTAAAGAAATAGATAAGTTTATTATCGATTCTTTATTATGCATATTTGATTCATTTGAGGTTTAAACATGTTTCATATTTGCTACCAGATAGAGGAGTCTACTCAATCTGGAACTCTTAATAGTAGTCCATAATGACTAGATCGGCAGACATCTGCGTAATCTTGCGTACCAGACAACTGCGGAATCACCCAGAATTATTGTTGTTTCTTTTATCACAGTGCCCTGCATGTGGTTTGATTCGATAGTCACAAGCTAACTACATATTTATGCAGTACCATACTTTCCCGTAAATTATCGATCTGAATCTCATCACTACGATAAATAAATTAAGATTTTACTCAATCTATAATGCTCGATTGTTTGCTTACCACATTTTGAGCGCACTGATTGTTCACCGAATGCCCGAGATGTTGGCTACGATAGCACTTGCTAGAGCGCTTTATCCTTGCCACCGGGCTGCACTTCCCACTTAGGTGCGATCTTTCGTTCGAGTTTGGTTACGAGTAACTGGAAAAATGATGATGATGATGCAGATGCTAAGATTACTGATGATGATAGTCGGTATCTTCGGCTAGTTCCTGAGACCTAGTTCCCGTTACTTTGATGCTTACCTATGTGACCGTTTGCTGTTGGTTCCGTAACGAATCTTAAACCACACCAAGAAAATGCCACCCTATCAACAAATAATTCGCTCATCCATCAATACTCTGGATGATTCTGTTCATTCGATATTTTTCAATACTGTCGTCTGCTACTCTACAGATTCTGTAGGTATATAAACGAATAAGAAAGTGACTAGTATATTGGCGACGATTTTCGTTATTGGTCTGTATAAAATGAAAACTCATTCACTCTGTGTTTGAGGCTGTGTATGCTTTTGATCAACATTCACCATGTCCGACTGAAGCAGAATTTAGTCGATCTGGTTGACCTACTTCTACGCTCTAAGATCTCTAATTATTGAAAAAAGCGAAGTTTTAATGCCATTACAAAAAAGTTTGCCGATTATTAGAACGTAACGAGACAGGATAAATGAAACGTACTCGGCCGACGCGAGGGATGCCGTTTTTTTTGTTTGTCAACTTTGCAAATATTTGATCAATAATAGAGAACGGGCGACCGGACGTAAAAAAGGACACTGATAAAAATAAACGGGTTACACCCTTGTACCTCGCCTTTAGACGATCTGGAATCGGTAGATAAACAAACCAACACATTGAAACAGTGCCTGTGTAGAAACCTCCGAATCTTGCTCTCACCCAAACAATCCCATTAAATATAGTGCCCTGCGTGTTTTGTGGTTAGTTATAGCAGACATTTGGCAAACTTGGAGTTTGCGCAGTTTTTCCCCAAAACAGAAGTCAACCTCTTATGTTGTGCAGAGCTTGACGTCTCGAATATCCCGATTGTGGTCGTTACACGCCGATACCGCATCGTAACGAAGATGTCAGCTGTTATATCTACAGTCGCAGGTTTGTCATGTAAATTCAGCTTTTAAAAAGAGCTAGAGAAATTTTCTTTGACTCTAAACATTTTATTAAGTTGAAGGCTCCTCAGCACAAATGCTGTTGCAAAAATCCTCAAATCTGACACTAACATTACTGCACAGTTTCGGTAGAACACAACCCTTATCTGCTGCTTTCCACATTAAACTTCTGTCAGAGCTTTCCAAACCGCTCCATCGCCGAAGGTGGCAAGTTTCCGTAGGAGACACGGGATACTTGTAATTAGATTTTGTCTCGAGCGGATATTACTGCAGACGACGAGTGAAAACTGAAGGCGGGATAGCACTCTCGTGAACTCCCAACACGCGAACCAGGTTTCATAGAAAGCAAGTGGGTGCTATAGTGGTAGTAGTAGTCCTAGTAGTGGTAGTAGTAGTAGCACATCCCGGTTTTCATTATCATTTTTATCAGGCACATCCTGCCGGAATTGCTATTACGGGAACCGGGGAGTCGCAAGCTGACTCGGGAGTGACGGGCAAAATTCTATTATTATTTTAATGCAGTTCATGTGCTGGTAGTGTAGAAATATTTTTACCGTTTTTTGGATGTAAAAAGGGAGGTATGATGCTTAATAAATCTTCCATAAAACTTATAAACACGGTTGCTTTTCGATGCTGAAATTTATGGTTGTCAAATGGTTTTGTGAGAGATCGTGCAAAAAAAAACAGAACACATGGAATGAGTAGCTCATGTCGGAAAATATAACTCGCTTTGCTCAGCTGGGTGGGATAACATTGCTGTGTGGAAAAAATGAGGAAGTGGGATTGGAGAAGGATATGTTCTCAATGATAAAGGTTGGAAATGACGACTGAAAGTCTGACTCGAGGAATTTTGCAACCGGCCGCTGCCGCACTAGCGGTGTTGTATTGATTCGGTCACTATGTGTTGGTATATTCTGTGGGTGCGGTTTATTGTGCAGATTGTAGCTTTGTCGAAAAATAGACGAATCGATTGCATTCTCGATCAGCAATACGCTTTCAAACTTTTTGGAATTCTAAGTATGGTGCTTAGTTGTAGATATTTGTTACCGAGATATTCAAAACAACATCGTCAGTTGCGGTGCGTTTGAACTAAGTACTTAATAGTGATCATGAAATGTACATCAAAATCACAATCTCAGTTTGAAATATGGTACAAATACCAATCCGAATCGTTGTTTCACGTCTCATAATTCAGATGTCTTTTGTGCGTATCCTCAAGCCCGGGTTGGCAGCTGGTACAAGCCATCTATCGTATGTGCGAGCCCCGTCCCCGAAGGATTCCTAGTGTCAGTAGGATCATAGTCTCAGCCATGCAATGGATGTGTAGGCTCAGAATCGATTGCGAAGTCTGTTGAAACAGAACGTTAATATTCACGAAAGGAATGTAATTCCAAGGCTTTGCTTTTGTCCGAATCTTGACCTAGAAAGATTGATAGCGTCAGTAGAATCGAACGCAGCGAAAAAAATTATTAAACATTCAGATGACGCAAATGCATATATGACATAATTCAAAAGAACGTAAGTCGTCAAATAGCTTAATTTTACAGGAATGACTTGAAACTGTGTCAAGGATACCCAGTCTTCCAAACAGACGCGTGAAATTACATGTTTTAATCCATCTAGTGGTCTAATGATGTCTTTCTCATGTCAATCATATTCTCATATATAATACTGTGGTATTCTATTCAACATGTTTCTCTTCATTTCTTGAAAGAAACCAAAGAGATTGTTTGTGCATGAACTAGTATAACCTACAGAATGAATTCTGATCGGTTAGGCCATCCAGGAGAAAACGAAGTGAGTTCTACTATTGTAGGTACTTCCGGCACCGGAAACCGAGAACGGTATAATGTCAGTTCGTATGGCCATCAACTAACATGGCGTACAAACTAGTTTTTATTAAAATTTTGAAGATTTTATACGATTTTTACATCGTATAAACGCCGGTATAAATTTTTGTTGAATCTGAAAATATGCAGTAATTTTGGGTAAGATCATAAGACCTTTTATTTGACCCTGAGATTGAGAATATCGGTTCTGCAAACTTTGAGAAAAGTGAGTATAGTACATTTTTGAGTATATGACTATTATCTCATTATCATTATCTATTGGTTGCCTACTGATAATGGGTATCGATTTGTGTAGCTTTGAGTCTAGTTTAGAAATTTATTAAAATATTAACACACTTTACACTATAACTCCGGAATCGGAGGTCGGATCCAGATAATTCAGTAATTCCGTGTAAGACCACGAGACCTCTGGATTGCTCAGGTTTTGCACTTTCGAGCAGAAATGGCAATGAAACACCGTCAGAATATTGCATTTCTGCTCGAAAGTGCAAAACCAGAGCAATCCACGCCACCAGTGGTTTTCAATGGAAAACGGCATAAGTTTGTCAAAATCGGTTCAGCCAGTTTGACACATACACTTACTCTCACATACACACATTCAGTGAGAGAGAGAGAGTGAGAGTGAAAGAGAGACATTGTTCAGCTCGACAAACTGAGTCGAATGGTACATGATACGTGATATTTTACTAGTCTATTTTTCAAGTATTGCATAACCTTTCTATGTGAGAAATATGTGAGTGTCATATGTAGGTGTGACGCTGTCCTATGTAGAAGACGCAAATTTACACAAATACGAATTTGCAAACTGAATTTCGAAAAATAAATTTCTCATTTGTTACTTCTAACCTCTAGAACTATTACATTTAATAAATTTGTTTTTACTCTGTTTAAATTGTTTAGTTTTATTTAAATATAAAAAGGAACTTAATCCACCTAGCATGAGATGAAATCTTTTTAATCACTCTACAGATGGTTTTTAGTTTGCTTCAATACCCAATGACCCACCTAGTGGTATAATGAAGCCTTTTCAAAAACATCACTAGAAGATTTAGTCAAGAAATTTATTTTCAAACTTGAATAAAGTCAAAAAATTTCTTTGTGTATAAACTACCATAACCTTTTCACATTTTAAACAGTTATGTCAAGTTAATATAGATTTCGCTATACAAAATTGAACAAAGCACCTGTGAACTAGGCAATGGTGTTTTCTTCTTCCGTACCAGCACGTACCGATGCGTACCAGTTTTTCATAATTTTGTATGAATTTGTTTGAAAGTTTTGGCGCTTATTGCCCTAGATTCGGGTTGTTGGTTCAATGTGTAGGGCACTGGTCTCACAAGCCAGTTGTCAGGTCAGTTGCTCGACGAACTGAGTCGAATGGTATATGACATATGGTTCAAAACACGGTTTTCACAGTGATTGTATAGCCTTTCTATATGAGAAAGGCAAAAAGGCTGCAACTTTTCACTAGCAATTAGTTTTGAAATCTTTTTCTCTTCTTTTCAAAAATCATGCCACTCAGCGCATTTGGACTTCTTATAAGGTATCTTCATGATTCCCTTAAACTATAAAATCTTTCAAGCGTATTTAAGATTCTATTTATGCACACGGTTGTCAAAGGAACCTGATACATTTTGTTCTCCGGTTACACTGGAACCAAACAAGGGAGAGAGACACCGAACACGGCATCGAGAAGTAGAAGAATGAAGGTTTATTTTCATCTAGTAGTTTCCATCATGAAGCATTGAAGTGTCGTATTTATTTATAACTCGAACCAGTCGTACGTTACAACTATTCGTGAGATTATTAAAAAAATTTAAATATAAAGTCGAAAATGTTGTAAAAAAATGGTGTGCAAACAGGTTCTGTGACCAAAATAAAACCTCCGGATCACGTCCGGACTGTCCGGATACCAGAGAATGTTGTTTGATTTTTGAAAGAGCTTTTCATTCACATTTTTTTCGAAAAATTTTGATATATTGGCAATTCCACGGTGGTACCGAACGTCAGGTTTAGCGTCTGATTTGAAAATTGGTTCTAGGAATGAAGATTTCAAAGTTTCGGGAAAAGTACATTGTGTTAACGATAAGTTGAAAAGTTGTTGTCGACGCTGTGGAAGTTCATCTGCAAGATTTTTTAAAGAATATACGCAGTATTCCGTTAGGTCAATTCTTTACTTTCACCTTTGCTCTAAGATTCGGCAACTATATTTAATATTATACCTTTATTTTACCAGGCTACAATCATTAAGGGGGTAGGATCTAAATGATGAACATCATCATTTTGCGATTTTTTTTTCAGAATTATCGTTCAACAAATTAAATTCAAATGTTATACATGATAAAAAGCATCATTCGAAAAATATTTTGTAATTTTTTCGTGGAACAATATTAAGAAATGAGTCCGTAAAGAGGTATTTTTGAGGACGCTTCTTAAAAATCATGATTGGCGGTGTCCACTGTATCTGTAAAAGTAGAACTTTTTGTAGACCCCAACGTTTCTGTTTGATTTTTTAAATATTTTTTTGAATTTTTGGTGGTTGTTCAAAATGAAAACTACAATTTTTCACGAAAAAACACGTCATTTTGTAGCTGTAAAACCTTCCCAAAGTACGAAAAGGAAAACGTTAGGGTCTGGTTTTTTATATGTAGACAGTGTGTGCGAAATTTGAACAAAATTGGTGCAGTAGTTTTTGAATGATGATGGACACGGACTTTCAAAACCTGCTGTTGAGAAAAACGCGTGCAAAGTTTTTTGTTTATAAAATCAATGGAAACAATTTGTTACTCAAGGGAGCCCGTAGGGTCTAATATTTTCAACAAATCATATTTATTATTTTATAATATGTTATAATGACACATTTCAAGATTGTTTTGTTAAGTTTTTAAGTCAATCGAAGAAGAAGTCTTGGGCCTCTGCACGCAGCTCTTACTTCTTCGCAGTATGATATAAGCAAAGATAAAGGCCCATAACTTGCTGAGTTTTGATCCGATAGGACTGAAAATTTCACAGAATATTTTTGAAATTTTTGCTATAAGAAAATACGAAGAAAAAATAAATGATTTTTCAAAAGTGTTAGACCCGACCCGCCCCTTAATAGTCGTTCGAGTACCGGCAACCATTCGTGAAATAAAAAAAATTACTATCCAGGAATTATCTGGAAAACGCACATATTATCTCATTCAAGAGTTTCAAGAGTTCACTTAATATTAACCGTTTTGTACACGGTATACATATTCCAATCAATCGATTCCAATTATTCCGTACCAATTATTTGGAAGTTTACACCCTACTAGAGAAATATCTGTATCATCATGCCCTAAAAATGTGGCAAACAACACAATTTTTTATAGAGATTTTAACCTTAAGGTCATTCGTCTCGTGATGAATTCATATAAACTGGCTCGTGAAGCACTTTCATCATTACCGATCTTCTGTGTATTATTTTATTTTTTTTTTGTAAAAATTGGTTTTGAGGGATTTTGAAAAATTTTCACTCTTAGAAATCAGCATTTTCACTCTAATAGAAATAATTTCTTTTTCGGTAGCTATGAATCTTCCCAAACTACTCAGAACATAGATTTTCCTATTTTTCTAAATTCTTACCCGCTGTTGGTTCCGTTGCCAACTGTTTCATTCTGAACATTTTCTTGGTACCGATTTGTCGGCGCCAAAAGTTTTTAACTTGATGAAAAATGAATTAATCAATAGTTTGGCCCATTCCGACTGCGTCGGCATATAGGAGAACAAATAGTACATACTCGCCAGGACGGAAGATAAGCATGTTGCTTTTTCCTGTATGCCGACCAGCGAAAAAATGCCCAATCATCGTGAAAGGGTGTTCGCTCTGCGTTCCGAGAGACCACCGAAAAAAGAGAACTGGGTAGACGTATTAAAAATAAAACAACTCTAGAGTTACATGAAACTGAGTAGACGAGGTCAATCCGAAGCTATAACGAGAAAAAAACTGACTTGCGAGTCTGACCTGATGAGTGAACAAGCAGAAACTATGTTTGTAAAATAATTCGCACTGCTTTGAAGAAAATGATTTGTGTTTTCTCTGTTCAAGACAATCCTCAGCAAGCTAAACTTTTCATGTCTGTTCCTCAAAAAATGAAAAAAAAAAAAACAGCCACATACATATGTTGGACCAAGAATTGACCGAAGGTCTGCTGCTTCACCGCAGTGGTGTCAGTCTCGTTCGCAGTAAAAGAAACCAACTCGGGCCAAATGCGACTATGCAAATAAGAATATAGGTAGCTTGCTCCAGTGGGAGTGGGTTGTTTCAGACCTTTCCCAGACGAGTGGATTCTTGGTTGAAAAACGATACACCCTTTTCAATCGCTTGCTTGATTGTGTATATCAATTCAGGAAACCTAATTGAGAGAGAAAAGTCCGTACTGTTGACCACTCGGTCGGTTGGTTATACAGATGGGCCTCCCACACCGCGGTAGAAATAGTGTTGATCATGATATGTGCTTTCTACAGCTAGATGAAGTAATTGTTATTTTCCTTCTGATTGCTTTATCTCACAGCTTTTATCAGCATCATTCTCATCTTTGGAGGCATTGCTACACAAAACATGTTTGCTTTATGATTTACTGGCCTTTTCAGTTCGGTCTAGCGGTTATCGGTATCCTATCTTCGTTACTGATTCTTTCCAGAGTTTGCTTTTCGTTTTATTTTGAAGCCATTCGGCGGCATGTTATGTGGCGTTTGTTTAAACAAAAAAGTTAACGCCATCTATGTTTTCCACATTTCAATTCCGTTCGCATATCCGATCCATATCATACTTTCAATTCAACTGCGTTTATCCAATGATCTGGATAGATTGATCATCGTTGAACCGACTCATCGATTGCGATTTTTAGTAGGTTCAGAAGGTGTGATTTTTTAGGAAGCAATTATGTTTAGGACATTAGTTGACCGTTTAATTTAATTTGATTTCTGATGAAGTAGAAATAATACATTTGGTATTCATTTTATGTCCACCTTTCTAAAGTGAATAAACTTTGGAAATCGGTTTCGGAAATGATCTATTCCACGACTAGTACTTCAATGTGGTACAAAGGGTGGCGTTTCGTGACTAGTTGTGTATTGCTTATGTGGTACGATAGCAGATGTAACAGTTCGTTGTAAGTGAAAACTAAAGATTGAGGAATGGAGATTTGCTAGAGTTTTTCAATACAATGAGGTAACGATATACTTTTGGATGGGATTTTTTTTATTAAACAAACAAATCTCAGAGCTGAGCTGAGTAATTATTTCTCTTCTTGAATCTGTACAGTAACTCATGTGCACGGAAAAGACACTAACACAGCGACAACAAATACTTGAAATTTTTGTCTGATGTATATAAGATGCGTGTAAATACACGCAATTTCGGTGCGATCCAACCTACTTTCATCGAATAAATATAGATTCCATTGAATTTGGATGGGGTTGGG
Organism: Malaya genurostris; assembly: GCF_030247185.1. Classification (NCBI taxonomy): domain Eukaryota; kingdom Metazoa; phylum Arthropoda; class Insecta; order Diptera; family Culicidae; genus Malaya; species Malaya genurostris. Next base: position 26,612,319 of record NC_080572.1, on the reverse strand, counting down.
AGGTGCACATGAGGACGAGACGCCACTGGGTACAACCAAAAGAACGTATCGAAAAATCAGTGAAAATTCAACAAAATAACCTCCTTCCATTACCAGAACCATTCATTTCCTCATTAGTCTGCTTGAAAGAACTGTTTAACACCGCTTTTTGTTGTAGATTTGTAGAAATGATGCAATAGATTCTGACGGTACAAATATAGGGGCGATTGCATCGCTGTACGTGCTGCCTCCCCCAAAGCAAAATTGTCGTCGTCGTTGAAAACAGTTTTAATTGAATAATTATGATTTATTCAAATGTTTGTTTGTTGGTGTCGGGCTTGATGTAGCAGTTGGGTTGGACCCAGCTTCACTTCAACCCACGCAGAGTGTGCAAATGTAAGTGCGACGGTTGTGCTTAACGAATCGACCGTGGAGGAGAGCACGATTTCATCGCTCGGATTGTGAGAGTGAGGCGTTCCAGGAAGAGGGACCCTCCATTTGCGAACACTCCGTGTTTGCAATTTATTATCAAACTTATGTTTGATTTCGGTATCAATTGTCAGCCCAACGTGCCGGAAAAAAATAGTGTGTGAAAGTGAAGGCGAAATCAATTACTTTCTACTCTTTCAACCGGAGGGAAATGTTTAGCTTACACACTGATTTTAATGCAATAAAAGCGATGCTTGACCGGCAGTGAGTTGAACAGTAGCACCATCGAGATATTCTTGCGAAGGGAAAGTTTCCAGGCAAAGTGCGGCTGATTGGTGAATGCGCTGTGAAGTGACACTTTCAGGATGGTCTTGAACATATGGTTCTAGTGACCATGTGCAATTGAGTTTGTCCTGTTCTAGTGATTCTTTCATCTGGTCTGGATTGAATTATCATTTTATTTCATTGGTTCTGTCTATTCCATTTCGCAATGACAAAAGGCGCAGCATTAGTGAAACTGGTTTGAATCACGTTTAGAGTCTCCAAGAAAAGGGAAAAACTGAGCAAGAACGGAATTATTTAAGTCAATTGAGAAACGAGTGATCCTAAGTTAATGGAAAGAAATGACGCGATAAGTTCATATTCGATATAAGATTTGTAGTTTTAGTTTTCATTAAACTTAAACTAATTGCCTAAAAAAGGGAAACAAAAAATAAACTTCTGATATGAAATTCAATTATCTGAAATTATTTTCGTATGTTTTTTCTGCACTATTGTTAGATAAAATGCGTACTGCAAAATTTACTGCTTTTTCGAAGTCGATGTACTGTATTTTCTTGTTTTTCAAGCGTTTCTCGTTAAAAATATACGAGTGTTTGGCATTAGTCTCACAAGCCAGTTGTCGTATGTTCGATCAAAATCGACCCAGCCATCTCTAAGAGCTACGCCTATTTGTTTTGTACACACATACATACACACCCACACACACACGCCCAGACACACATAGCATTCGCTCAAACTTTTAAAAACTTTTCCGTGGTCCTGAGTGTCATATATCAAACGATTCAGCTCAACGAACTGAGCAAATGTCTGTGTGTGTAAAATTTAGAGGCGTGTTTTTCTTAGAAGGTTTCCAAACTAGTTGCAAATGAAAGGTCTTCCTAGAAGTATGTACGTTAATGTTTTCGTTTCAGATGTGATGTTTACTCTTTGAGTTATACAAACCTTTATGTCAAAAAGTGCAGTTTTTGTTAATATCTGTCACAATCGACCTGGAATATTAAATATGTATTAAAACTTAGACATCTTATCGTAGTACTAATCAAACAAGCTATAGAATGTAAGAATACGTAAATTATTAATGGAGCTTTGATATGTTGGTGTAGGCGATCTATAGTAGGGGTATTAGACGAAGCACAATAAAATGACCCTTGGTATCAAAACTAGACAGAATGTCCAATACAATCGTTCCCGAGTAATAGAAAAATTGAATACAATACTCTTCAGCTAGAATTTTGTTAGTTTTTAGCACGGTTCCGTTTTGGCAACATAATTGTTCGGAAATTTAGGAAAATCGTTGAATTTAAAGTGATTACCCATACATTTTATAACTAAATCGATTATAACTGCCTTCAGTTATAAACATCGTAAGATCTCAATATCATATTACTCTAATCAGGCGCGTAGCCAGAGAAAATTTTCGGGGGGGGTTTTAGAACTTGGTGATAAATCAACACATGTACAATTTATATCACAATGTTTCCCATGGGTTATAATTTTTTGTTTCGGGGGGGGGGGGGGGGGGGGGGGGGGGGTTTGAACCCCTAAAACCCCCCCCTGTGTACGCGCCTGACTCTAATACATTTGAAAAAACATCTTTATTTAATATGATTTTAATACATTTAAAAATATATTTAGATTTTTTGTCCTATTTATTTCAATACTGCAACCATTCGTTCTAGTCAGAATTTTCGAGTGACAACGAATATTGATTCAGAATGCATGCGAATCTAAAAAAAGGTATCATCTGAGGGGAGAGTCGCTTAACACAAGCTATGTTGTGCCTCTAAGAAATAAGTGATATACTGTGAGCCCAAATGTAAATAATAGATATGGTATAAAGCATTAACAGCAAGAAGAGATAAAATTTTCAAATTCACTTGTGTTTATTTTATCGTAGGCATAACAATGATTAGCAATGCAGGCAATGCGATGGAAACAGCTACTTGTCAAAAGTGAACCTGTGTGTGCCGCAACCTGTGCAACTAAATTAAAACGAAAGTGCCAATTTTTAAAAATGCATCAATGCATTGTGTTAATGTGTGATAGGCACACTGCTCTAAGCGACCCACCCCTTGGTATCATCTCACTGCTAGGTGGATAGAACTCGTTTTTTTTTCAAATTGGGTTAGTCGATGCCTTTCATGCAGCCCAGCTGGGTTCAATTGCCAGCTTCGCACTTAGGGTCATGTAGGTTTTTCTGGCTAGAAGAGGCAAATGAGCTCAACAGTAAAAGCACTATAATCGAAACAAACAAAAAATTGCTCGTATTCAAAGACACGTGCAGGAGAAAAGTGGGTGATAGTGCGCGATACATATTAGTGCGCATCTCATTGTTAATGTTTACCACTATTTACTTGCAATAATCATTGAGATTTAGCCCTATTAACTTCATTCAACTACATTTAACCTGTTAATTTTATATCAATACGACAGATGCAATTATGAAATTTGTCATTAGAAAATAAGCTTCAATTTTTATTTAGAACTAGCTGCTGACCCGTCGAACGTCTCGTCTTGCCCGAAATTATTTTTTTAAATTTATGTTTTGGGGAAGCAGAAACGTCTCATGCTGGTAATGTTGCCTTTCATTATTTTACTGATTACTTGGCTTATCATAAACGAATTGCGACGAATTTTTAAAAAATTATTGCGAACATATTGAAAGCTTTTGTTATGCAAAAATTATGCGAATGCACCGATCCCCATCTCATATTTTAGGTCAGTGCATTGATCAAAGATTGTAGATCTCTCTCAAACTAATGGTTTCGACATATGGGATAAATGGTGGAGCAGAAATAACTAAGATGGCTACTTTAAATTGATTTCGCAAATTTACAGAAGATGCTCTCGCGACTTGTACTTCGTCATTGCATGTTAAGGCTTAATTGTAGACTGTAAACGTTTAAAACTGAATGACGACCTTAGTGATTCCCAAACGGAATAAAATTGCTTTGGGCGATTGTACATAAACTGCTTCACCGTTAGTCTGGTGATATTATTTAGTCATGTTTGATGAATGTTCGTAGCGTAACAATTGCAGGAGAAATTTTCGATAAACGATTTAGCGATAAAATGAGCTTTTACTTTTTTATTAATGACTGGTCATAAATTTTGTAAATTTCTGACATATCAGAGACTTGGAGGATTCGCATCGTTGAGATGCCCAAGTTCGAATCTTCTGGTAAAAGGTTGTCATTTCCCTTGATACGTCTCACTATTTCGCACTTTATCTTCACGTCCTTGCTCTTCCTTGAGTACTATGGCTCTACAATTTTCATATTCTTTCTTCTCTGACAATCTCTAGTTAGTTTGATATCAGCGGACTGAACATTAGAAGTGATTGTATCAATATTCTTCTTATCATTCGAACATACCACAACTGACTTGTAAGACCAGCGTCCTATGCATTGAACCACCAACCTCGGTTATCAATTTGCAACGAAAGATACGAATTTCTTCTATTGAAAGTTCGCCAGAGTTTGTCACTTAGGCAGGAAGTGTGTGCTTCACCCGGTAACCAGTCAATCAGTGAGTCGTGCTTCTGTATCGTATTGGTATTTTGTCATCCTACCAACTGCTTCTGTGTCTTAAATGTCCTCGTCGATGAAACTTTGGAAAATTTCGTATTATATTCGCTTCGGTCTTGGCCCTGCTTTCCTATATAGTTTTTAATGTCTGAAGCGGTACTTACGATTATTACTTTAAAGTTCACAAAATCAATGTAGATATGTTTGGTCTTCTAACACTATCCATTCTAATCTACTCTATCTTTGTCGATGTTACGTTACGTGTCGTTTTCCCCCATTGCATCGCTTTTGTATGTCGGAGAAACCTGTTAATATCTCAAGCTGATAGATTATCAAGAATAAAGGAATAATAATAATAATAATATTATTAATAATAATAATAATAATAATAATAATAATAATAATAATAATAATAATAATAATAATAATAATAATAATAATAATAATAATAATAATAATAATAATAATAATAATAATAATAATAATAATAATAATAATAATAATAATAATAATAATAATAATAATAATAATAATAATAATAATAATAATAACAATAATAATAATAGTAAAAAAAATAACAAAAATAACAATAATAATAATAAAAGTGATAGTAAAAATATTAGTGCTTTTACCTTTTTCTTTTACCATACCATAACTTACCAAAAGTTAGGTTATTACATAGCAAAGCCTTGGTATTACATTCCTGTATTGGAATTTGAACTTCTGTTTCAACAGACTTCGCAGCCGATTCAGAGTGTACAGAACCAGTGCATGGCTGGTGCTACGATTCTACTGACACTATAAATCCTTCCAGGTCGGGGCTCGAACATACGACAACTGGTTTGTAAGACCAGCGTCCTATGCATTGAACCGCCAACCCGGGCGGGTTATTACATAAAATACCTATTTTTCTTCATTTTTCTGGGACATTCTAGGATTTTTTCTTTGGTCTGAAATCTTCGATGATAATCTTTTATTTTAACAGTCTTGTTTCTCTCCAAGAAAATAAAATAATATCAGGTTGTAGTGAGCCTGTTAAATTATATAATGTAAGGATGCGTATTTAACACTAGATTGCCCAGGAAAGTCACAATATGTACACAATGGAAGGATTGCTTACCATTCTGTGTTCTTTTTTTAATCTTTATTTAACGATATATGCACTAAGGCACATTGCACTCGCTTTTAGTTATTCTTTTACAGTTTTTTTTGAAGAGAGAATCCAATCATTTTGACTGCTTTTGAGCAATTTAGGTCTCTATTATGTTTTGGGCTCTCTAGTGTTGAGTACGCCTCCAGGGAACAAGAACTACATTTATTTCGTAAAGCAATACTAGTTGTGATTGTATGAACGTGAACCGTTCTCTTCTAGAAACACACATCTCACACACCTGATCAATCAAAAATTAGTACCGATACCGAACCGGATCGGAAAGGTTTGAAAGTTCCTTAACGGTTCATAAGATGTCAATTTACTCCTGATAATAGTACTCCTCTTTTTTTAATTAAATCGATCAGTTCGATTGGGAATTCGCAGTACGATGAAGTTCTTTCCATCGAAAGGGAAGTATGGCGGAATTTTTTTCTGGGTATCCAGAATGGCGTGCGAGTGGTACGAATGCAACTACGTAAAGCAATTCCATCTTACATAATTTGTGATCAAGACGGGATACATCCTTGTAAAACGCTGATTACCTATGAAAATCAGCTGGTTACATGTCAGTCGCTCAACAACGGAAACTAGTGAGCGCAGTACTCCTGTTTCACTAGCAACTGCAATAAATGTACAACAAGGCGCATCTACAGCAACTAACAACGAGCCCAAGACTGCGAATTACAAGGAAAACGAAGAAAAAACGGAAACCAACAACAATACCACCGATGCGGCAATGGATGACGAGACGAGCCACGAACAAAGTGCCTCTCAATCATTGCAAGATAGAAATGGAAGCTCCTCTCCCCCTAGAAAGAGAGTGACAACGAGATCCAATAGTAAAAATATTATTTTATCTAATAAAAGCATTGCTCATTCGGCCACGTGAAGCTTGTACACGAATTGGCCTGTATAAAAAAAATATAAAAAAGCGTAGTATTTGCTCTAGCATGGATAATGTCTGACACATTTAGCATACTCAAAATAAGGAACATATCCATTTTATTGTTCCCCTTCTGTGTATTGTTGGCTCTTTTTGTCAGACATCACTCATGGCACCATTGCACAGTGGTCCGGATCCACAATTCAGGGGGACAAAAACATTTGTGGCTTAGCCTTATACTTTAGAGCTATGATGTCTTCAGAACAAATAATCAGTGAAAGATAAACCATATTTTGATGCATATAGTATTAGGGTGGAACAGTTAGAGATACTACAATAGTGTTTTCGGCAAAGTTGCTTGATATAAGTTTTCCTACAATTTTATCGAAGGGTGCAGTCCTCTATCTCACACATACGGAAAATAATTTTTGCATCACCCTAATAATAAGAACCACCCTAATACTATATGCATCATAATATGGCTTATCTTTCACTGATTATTTGTTCTAAAGACATCGTAGCTCTAAAGTATAAGGCTAAGGCACAAATGTTCTTGTCCCCCCAAATTGTAGATCCAGACCACTGTGCATTAGTGTTCATCCTTCTCCATTGAGTAAAGATACATACCAGCTTTGGGACCGTGACAGCATCATTCAATCTGTCTCAAGGTTGTTGCGATGAACCCCTAAAACCCCCCCCTGTGTACGCGCCTGACTCTAATACATTTGAAAAAACATCTTTATTTAATATGATTTTAATACATTTAAAAATATATTTAGATTTTTTGTCCTATTTATTTCAATACTGCAACCATTCGTTCTAGTCAGAATTTTCGAGTGACAACGAATATTGATTCAGAATGCATGCGAATCTAAAAAAAGGTATCATCTGAGGGGAGAGTCGCTTAACACAAGCTATGTTGTGCCTCTAAGAAATAAGTGATATACTGTGAGCCCAAATGTAAATAATAGATATGGTATAAAGCATTAACAGCAAGAAGAGATAAAATTTTCAAATTCACTTGTGTTTATTTTATCGTAGGCATAACAATGATTAGCAATGCAGGCAATGCGATGGAAACAGCTACTTGTCAAAAGTGAACCTGTGTGTGCCGCAACCTGTGCAACTAAATTAAAACGAAAGTGCCAATTTTTAAAAATGCATCAATGCATTGTGTTAATGTGTGATAGGCACACTGCTCTAAGCGACCCACCCCTTGGTATCATCTCACTGCTAGGTGGATAGAACTCGTTTTTTTTTCAAATTGGGTTAGTCGATGCCTTTCATGCAGCCCAGCTGGGTTCAATTGCCAGCTTCGCACTTAGGGTCATGTAGGTTTTTCTGGCTAGAAGAGGCAAATGAGCTCAACAGTAAAAGCACTATAATCGAAACAAACAAAAAATTGCTCGTATTCAAAGACACGTGCAGGAGAAAAGTGGGTGATAGTGCGCGATACATATTAGTGCGCATCTCATTGTTAATGTTTACCACTATTTACTTGCAATAATCATTGAGATTTAGCCCTATTAACTTCATTCAACTACATTTAACCTGTTAATTTTATATCAATACGACAGATGCAATTATGAAATTTGTCATTAGAAAATAAGCTTCAATTTTTATTTAGAACTAGCTGCTGACCCGTCGAACGTCTCGTCTTGCCCGAAATTATTTTTTTAAATTTATGTTTTGGGGAAGCAGAAACGTCTCATGCTGGTAATGTTGCCTTTCATTATTTTACTGATTACTTGGCTTATCATAAACGAATTGCGACGAATTTTTAAAAAATTATTGCGAACATATTGAAAGCTTTTGTTATGCAAAAATTATGCGAATGCACCGATCCCCATCTCATATTTTAGGTCAGTGCATTGATCAAAGATTGTAGATCTCTCTCAAACTAATGGTTTCGACATATGGGATAAATGGTGGAGCAGAAATAACTAAGATGGCTACTTTAAATTGATTTCGCAAATTTACAGAAGATGCTCTCGCGACTTGTACTTCGTCATTGCATGTTAAGGCTTAATTGTAGACTGTAAACGTTTAAAACTGAATGACGACCTTAGTGATTCCCAAACGGAATAAAATTGCTTTGGGCGATTGTACATAAACTGCTTCACCGTTAGTCTGGTGATATTATTTAGTCATGTTTGATGAATGTTCGTAGCGTAACAATTGCAGGAGAAATTTTCGATAAACGATTTAGCGATAAAATGAGCTTTTACTTTTTTATTAATGACTGGTCATAAATTTTATAAATTTCTGACATATCAGAGACTTGGAGGATTCGCATCGTTGAGATGCCCAAGTTCGACTCTTCTGGTAAAAGGTTGTCATTTCCCTTGATACGTCTCACTATTTCGCACTTTATCTTCACGTCCTTGCTCTTCCTTGAGTACTATGGCTCTACAATTTTCATATTCTTTCTTCTCTGACAATCTCTAGTTAGTTTGATATCAGCGGACTGAACATTAGAAGTGATTGTATCAATATTCTTCTTATCATTCGAACATACCACAACTGACTTGTAAGACCAGCGTCCTATGCATTGAACCACCAACCTCGGTTATCAATTTGCAACGAAAGATACGAATTTCTTCTATTGAAAGTTCGCCAGAGTTTGTCACTTAGGCAGGAAGTGTGTGCTTCACCCGGTAACCAGTCAATCAGTGAGTCGTGCTTCTGTATCGTATTGGTATTTTGTCATCCTACCAACTGCTTCTGTGTCTTAAATGTCCTCGTCGATGAAACTTTGGAAAATTTCGTATTATATTCGCTTCGGTCTTGGCCCTGCTTTCCTATATAGTTTTTAATGTCTGAAGCGGTACTTACGATTATTACTTTAAAGTTCACAAAATCAATGTAGATATGTTTGGTCTTCTAACACTATCCATTCTAATCTACTCTATCTTTGTCGATGTTACGTTACGTGTCGTTTTCCCCCATTGCATCGCTTTTGTATGTCGGAGAAACCTGTTAATATCTCAAGCTGATAGATTATCAAGAATAAAGGAATAATAATAATAATAATATTATTAATAATAATAATAATAATAATAATAATAATAATAATAATAATAATAATAATAATAATAATAATAATAATAATAATAATAATAATAATAATAATAATAATAATAATAATAATAATAATAATAATAATAATAATAATAATAATAATAATAATAATAATAATAATAATAATAATAATAATAATAATAATAATAATAATAATAATAATAATAATAATAATAATAATAATAACAATAATAATAATAGTAAAAAAAATAACAAAAATAACAATAATAATAATAAAAGTGATAGTAAAAATATTAGTGCTTTTACCTTTTTCTTTTACCATACCATAACTTACCAAAAGTTAGGTTATTACATAGCAAAGCCTTGGTATTACATTCCTGTATTGGAATTTGAACTTCTGTTTCAACAGACTTCGCAGCCGATTCAGAGTGTACAGAACCAGTGCATGGCTGGTGCTACGATTCTACTGACACTATAAATCCTTCCAGGTCGGGGCTCGAACATACGACAACTGGTTTGTAAGACCAGCGTCCTATGCATTGAACCGCCAACCCGGGCGGGTTATTACATAAAATACCTATTTTTCTTCATTTTTCTGGGACATTCTAGGATTTTTTCTTTGGTCTGAAATCTTCGATGATAATCTTTTATTTTAACAGTCTTGTTTCTCTCCAAGAAAATAAAATAATATCAGGTTGTAGTGAGCCTGTTAAATTATATAATGTAAGGATGCGTATTTAACACTAGATTGCCCAGGAAAGTCACAATATGTACACAATGGAAGGATTGCTTACCATTCTGTGTTCTTTTTTTAATCTTTATTTAACGATATATGCACTAAGGCACATTGCACTCGCTTTTAGTTATTCTTTTACAGTTTTTTTTGAAGAGAGAATCCAATCATTTTGACTGCTTTTGAGCAATTTAGGTCTCTATTATGTTTTGGGCTCTCTAGTGTTGAGTACGCCTCCAGGGAACAAGAACTACATTTATTTCGTAAAGCAATACTAGTTGTGATTGTATGAACGTGAACCGTTCTCTTCTAGAAACACACATCTCACACACCTGATCAATCAAAAATTAGTACCGATACCGAACCGGATCGGAAAGGTTTGAAAGTTCCTTAACGGTTCATAAGATGTCAATTTACTCCTGATAATAGTACTCCTCTTTTTTTAATTAAATCGATCAGTTCGATTGGGAATTCGCAGTACGATGAAGTTCTTTCCATCGAAAGGGAAGTATGGCGGAATTTTTTTCTGGGTATCCAGAATGGCGTGCGAGTGGTACGAATGCAACTACGTAAAGCAATTCCATCTTACATAATTTGTGATCAAGACGGGATACATCCTTGTAAAACGCTGATTACCTATGAAAATCAGCTGGTTACATGTCAGTCGCTCAACAACGGAAACTAGTGAGCGCAGTACTCCTGTTTCACTAGCAACTGCAATAAATGTACAACAAGGCGCATCTACAGCAACTAACAACGAGCCCAAGACTGCGAATTACAAGGAAAACGAAGAAAAAACGGAAACCAACAACAATACCACCGATGCGGCAATGGATGACGAAACGAGCCACGAACAAAGTGCCTCTCAATCATTGCAAGATAGAAATGGAAGCTCCTCTCCCCCTAGAAAGAGAGTGACAACGAGATCCAATAGTAAAAATATTATTTTATCTAATAAAAGCATTGCTCATTCGGCCACGTGAAGCTTGTACACGAATTGGCCTGTATAAAAAAAATATAAAAAAGCGTAGTATTTGCTCTAGCATGGATAATGTCTGACACATTTAGCATACTCAAAATAAGGAACATATCCATTTTATTGTTCCCCTTCTGTGTATTGTTGGCTCTTTTTGTCAGACATCACTCATGGCACCATTGCACAGTGGTCCGGATCCACAATTCAGGGGGACAAAAACATTTGTGGCTTAGCCTTATACTTTAGAGCTATGATGTCTTCAGAACAAATAATCAGTGAAAGATAAACCATATTTTGATGCATATAGTATTAGGGTGGAACAGTTAGAGATACTACAATAGTGTTTTCGGCAAAGTTGCTTGATATAAGTTTTCCTACAATTTTATCGAAGGGTGCAGTCCTCTATCTCACACATACGGAAAATAATTTTTGCATCACCCTAATAATAAGAACCACCCTAATACTATATGCATCATAATATGGCTTATCTTTCACTGATTATTTGTTCTAAAGACATCGTAGCTCTAAAGTATAAGGCTAAGGCACAAATGTTCTTGTCCCCCCAAATTGTAGATCCAGACCACTGTGCATTAGTGTTCATCCTTCTCCATTGAGTAAAGATACATACCAGCTTTGGGACCGTGACAGCATCATTCAATCTGTCTCAAGGTTGTTGCGATGCCCTCATATATAATTTATTTTGTTATGATGGTTTTCTTATTTGAAACATTTTTTTTTTGGAAACCAAATCGTTCAAGTACACTAAAATATTGGATATTTCTTTCACTGTTTTGATTTAAGTTAAGTGGTTCGGCTTGGAGAGCATTCACCGTAAGCCGAATCAGAAAAAAGCGCTACGAAAAAGAATTTTCAGCATATTTCATATTTCTTTTATATATTTTTCTTTGATGGTACTACCAACAAACTTTACGATTTAAAAATTAAATTGCCAAAAACCCCTTACAATTGATCAAACTTAGTTCAGTTTTTCCCATCAACTTTGTATATATGGTAATCCCCGATCATCAAAACCCTAACAACTTTATAACAAAAACTTATTTTCGGTGCAAATGCTGATATAAGACTGGTTTCGTTAGTATTAAAAATATCAAAATTTCCTAACAAGTATCAAAAAGAGAAATAGTTTAGATACGATATGTTGATCGGGACACGTCTGCTACCACTACAAACGATTCTTACAGCCCTTACAGTAATAATGCGTGATGTGTTCATCCTAATCCTTGCTACTATCTTAAAACACGTTTCTAGAATATGTAATATTGACACTGCACCTACTCAACGAAAAGTCGGACAGAACGGAGGACTTATCTCGTGGTTGTAACGTGTATAAGATTTGGCATTCGTTCTTAGCAAAACGTACTAAATATCAATACCTTGTATCAATTGAATAACATTTTTCTATGTAAAAAAATTACTGTTGCGAAACAAATAATAAAAATATATCCATATTTTCTAAAATTTGATTTTCCAAACCGCTTTCAAACACGAGTTGACTGTAAATGTGGAAACATTTACATTTTGGAATACCTTGTTTCCCGTTCATGTGAATCAATATGGAGCAAGGTAATGTCAGAATTATTATAAAATTGCTTAGCAAAGCAAAACAGCACCGGGGTCAATAAATCCTTAGCTTTGCGCCACTCTCCCAGCACTAACGGACATTTCGCGCGACCGATGCAGCATCTGTGCCGGGTTGTTAGGGGTTTGGGTGCGTGCGTTACGATTCACGGGCCTTGAAAGTACCACCATTACCATCATCGCACTGGTCATAATGAGATGAAAGAGCACGGGAGATCATATCGCATTAGATCAGCAAGGCTTCGTACTGCTGCTGCTCGGGCGAGGCGGTCATAACCAGTTCTTCCAGAAGTGGCCTTCGTTTCGTGTGCCATTATGTCTTGCTCCGGGGAACGGGCGCGATTTTTCTTTCTTTTGCACTATGCATATTCATGTTCGGGCACGTTTCGCCTCATTGGAAGACCCCTCGCGATGATGAAGTGGCGGTGGTCTTGTTTGCGAAGGTCTTTGAAGGAGTCTCTCCTGTAGGAAACGAACGTCCTACTCATGTAGGTCGGGTTTTGCTTGTTTAGCACGGCTTGTCGGTGGGGGAAAGCATAGACGGTTCCCGTTCAGGTTCAGACATAAGTAGTAGCGTCAGACGTGGTGGAGAGCGGAATCGTGTTGTGATTCGTTAGGCTTTGATTGTAGTTCGGATGCTTTATAGTCTTTATCATCCAGAGAGGTTATTTGTTCTGGAATTATCCGATGGTACATAGAAGGGTTAAATTCCTTCTCTGTTCTAACAATGCTTGAACGATTGGGAACCATTCAGTTGGTTTAGACAAGTAATATAATTACAAATTTAGAGTCAATGACTGTACAAGTAATCGTAGAATTGTTCGAAGATTTCTGTGAATTAGAATTCATAACTGTAAACTGACCGCAAGGAACTTCGGTGGTAGAGTATTATGTGCGCGTTGGAAATTTCATCAATAAAGAAAGAATATATAGAATAGAAAACTTTTTTAAGAAAAATCACCCAAGCAACTTCTCTTCTGATGCATTCTGAATATCAATTTCGTACTTCTAACTAAAATTTCATTCATCCGAGTTGTTCCACAAACAGAACCAACGCGGTCTGACATATTTTCCCATTCATCTCAGGTCAACAACCGAAACGTGAAAAATCTGCCTTAGTTCAACACACGTCTCTGCCCTGTAGGGTTCGCACGGAGTGGTGTGATACCCCCATTGTGGATTTTTTTCAAGCACAAGAAGAAAAACTACACATTTCCTTGCATAACACGCTACACCGCCTATTTGCAATGCAAGGAAAACAGACACAGAATACGCCGCTGACCTCCTCGCACTTCGAAGGGTAAATCGCTTCGACTTCCACTCCGATGAATGTAGAGTCGTCAGTTAAAGTTTAGGTGCGCATACATATGTGGCATAATACCCATAAGGTAAACTGTCCCCAGGGGTGACGAACTGCCTATTGGTTGAAGGGTGATGGAGATTCATTCCAAGATTTTCCTCACACTTACCCAACAACTGCCGCCGCCGATTAGGTGCGAAAGATGGGCAATTGATTTTAGGCACTTTTCTTTCTTTTTTGCCTTTCTCATATAGAAAGGCTATGCAATCACTGTGAAAATCGACTTTTTAACCGAGGCCAAATGTTATATACCATTCGACTCAGCTCGACGAACTGAGCAAATGTCTGTGTGTGTGTGTGTGTGTGTGTGTGTGTGTGTGTGTGTGTGTGTGTGTGTAACAAAAATATGCACTCACTTTTCTCAGAGATGGCTGAATCGATTTTCACAAACGATGATTCAAATGAAAGGTCTCATAGTCCCATAGCCTGCTATTGAATTTCATTCCGATCCGACTTCCGGTTCCGGAGATATAGGATGATATGTACCAAAAAAGTGAAAAAAATATGCACTCACTTTTTTCAGAGATGGCTGAACCGATTTTCACAAACTAAGATTCAAATAAAAGGTATTATGGTCCCATAGCTTGCTATTGAATTTCATTTGAATGTGACTTCCGGTTCCGGAGTTATATGGTAATATGTGAAAATTTGAGAAAAAGTTTACACTCGATTATCTCTGGAACAACTCAACCGATTTTTGCAAATCTTGATTTGAATTAAAGTTTATACTGTTTTAAACCTACTGTGAAATTTCATCCGGATCCGACTTCCGGTTCCGCAGTTGCAGGGCGATGAGTGTCAAAGTTTTCAAATTGCCATATAGTGACAATATGTACAACACCGAAAGAAGAAGAAAACACAAAAAGAACAAAGCGTGCTTTGTTCTATTTCGTACACGTTGTGTAGTGATGTCAATAATAATAATAATAATAATAATAATAATAATAATAATGATAATAATAATAATAATAATAATAATAATAATAATAATAATAATAATAATAATAATAATAATAATTCTACTACATGTTTTATGTTGCTGATTCAAGCTGTTTAGCTTGACTTACATATGCAGAAGTAACAGAAACTCAGGTTCGTTTCATTTGTTAGATTTCGTTTAATTGGTTTAATCGAAATAGAGTATGAGATAGTAAGTATAGGTTTAACTACGTTCAAAACTGTTCCTATTTGTAGGTCATATTTGTTGGTAGTAAACGAACCAACTTCGGCTATTCCGTTTATCTGAATCCGGTAGTGATCAAAAACTGCAAAAAGGATCTCACTTACTTTTCTTGGAGATGGCCAAATCGATTTTCACAAACTTATAGGTTCAAAAGAAACGTCTTACAGTTTCATACAGAATTCTTTAATTTGTTGTGGATACTACTTTCGGTTCCGGAACTACAGGGTAAACAGGTTTTATAGAGTTTGTTAGATTAGGTTCGAACAAACTTTCCTATTTCTATTCAATAAACAGTTGTTTTGCGAATTTCACGGTTATATTTATGATGTAATGAGTAATATGAGAAAGGCATCATTACACCACTAGGTGGATTAAAATAGGTTTTTTTTTGTAAGTAGTCACAGTTGCAGCAGTCTCTTGCTTCAGTTCTACACTGGACCCTTGATTAGATTTGCTTCTATGAGCTTCTATTTTAAATCAACACACAGACGTTCCTAGGCTATGGTGCCCACTTGGTTACTGTTTTGTTTGTGCTGATTCAAATAGATTATATAATATTTCTATTATAATGTGTGGTTGTGTTTTATAGTTTAGTTGTTGTTTTTGTAATGACAATGGTCGTAGATTTGGAAGAGGCTGGGGTCCACTAGGAGATTGATAGTACCTATTAGCTCGCCCCGGACCGTACCAGCCTAGATGCCATGTGGAATCCGGTGGAAAAAAATGAACCAAGAATAGATCCACTGCGTTCCTGCTTCCATGTCGTAAAAGGCGACAATTGCTGGAGTTTCTTTTTCCTTTCAGTTATCAGATATTTTCAATGTTTCACTTCTGATTACTCTATTTTACTAAATTATCTCTTCATTCAACCTATCAATTTCCGTCTAGCTTCGGAGAAAAGTTTTATTTGGAATGTTTTCTTCCATGTTATTGATTGTCTTTCAGGATTATAAACTGAATGATAAAAATCAACTATTGCGCAAATCCGTTGATATTACAAAGTTAATAATAGAGATAACATATATCGGTATATTGAATACATAGTAAAAAAAAAACACTTGATATTAATATTTCAAACATTAAATTTATATTTTTCTCGGTAGCCGGCTGCACAGATCAACCAATATAACCAATTAATAATTTTAGTAAATAATAAAAAAATAAAGCGGAAACAACAAAGAATCAAGACGCGCGTGAAATCTGTTGACTTTGATTCGGTGATTTAAAATGATTTTATAACAACTGTTTAGAATATGTCAATGCGATGAATCAACTATCAACTTGAAACCGGAACATACTGAGTCGCGCGCGAATAATACCAATACTGAAATTTTTACTATCAAACATCCTTCTCCCGTGACACTTGTGGAGTGCGCAGTAGTATATACGGCCTCTAGTAACAACAAGAGTTGCACTAACATCCCTTCTCATTCCTTATACGATCTACGTTCGGGCCTGGCTGGCGCCGCTACTGATCAATGAATTCTGGGGTTACCAGAAGATGTACATTGAAGGATGATTAACCAGTTCAAAGTCGGATCATCTAGAAACTCCCTGTACAATTTCAGCTAATTCCGATCAGTAACGGAG
This sequence comes from Malaya genurostris, assembly GCF_030247185.1. Lineage (NCBI taxonomy): Eukaryota > Metazoa > Arthropoda > Insecta > Diptera > Culicidae > Malaya > Malaya genurostris. The sequence goes on along the minus strand of NC_080572.1, from coordinate 26,595,583 downwards.
TAGCAACCAGGGGTGATCGCTCAAGTTCATGATAATGGTCGTAGATTTGGTTTTGTAATAATGTAAATCGAGTTTCTTAGCACTTCTTGTAATGGTCTGTTCGGAATGTTATGTTAATAATTGTAATAGTAATGTAATAATGTTATAATGGTAATAGTAATAAGAATAAAAGATTATTTTTAAACGGGCTTACCTGGTGGGCACTTGATGTTTTTTACATACTTATGTTATGTGCTATACTCCTGCAATATTTATTCGTTTTTTTATATTTCTGATATTCTGCATCATTCTTATTTTCCAAGTTTAAGAGCTTCTCTTAGTTCGATTTTCCAGTTTTCTCTGTGTGAATTAATTTCATATAGAATAGCAATGTTGAGTTCGTAATTATTTACACATGTAATTTACACATATATATATATATATATATATATATATATATATATATATATATATATATATATATATATATATATATATATATATATATATATATATATATATATATATATATATATATATATATATATATGCATGAAACATACTCACACACATTCATACATACATACATACATACTTTAGAATTACTTTAGCGTTTTTCCATCTTTTTGGGAAGTAAGCTAATGAAAAACACTTGTTGAACATTTTTACCAGGAGTCTCAACGCGGTGCGAACGACTGTTCAACACCGACTGGACGTTCACTACACTTATTGTCCACTTCACACTGGTAATAAGGCCCGGTAGTATGAAAATGAGACATAAAACAGAGCTCAGTTAAGCCCTACCGGCTTCTCCAACCCCGGATGTTGAAGCGTAATGCAATCAATATCTTATTCAATAATAGTACTGTTGTTGTACCGTTGAATTCCACTAAGTAACTTCATTACACTTTCACAAAGTCACTATTTTCACATAAGTTTATAAAACCGATACACTGAAAAAGGATGTAAATAACATTCCGAAATACGTATCTGTATTATAACGTTTGATACACTTTAGAAAAAATACTGACTGTGAAAATAGTAACTTTGTGAGAGTGTAATGATGTGACATAGTGGAATTCAACGGTACAACAACAGTACTATTAGTGAGAATATTCTACTAACAGCTCAAACAGAAATTTAGATCACATTCAAGTCATTCCATATCTTATTCATTTAATTCAATAATGAAGCTAAACGCTGTAACACATATATTTATCCCCTAGGCTTTGTATGATGAGCTACAGGGTGCGTACCTCCGCTTGGCGGATGGGGGTGACAGTCAATTTATACTTCGCGTATTGACAAAGTCGGACCATACCGAGATCGATCGTTCGCTTATTAATGTAAAAAGATGAAAATTATTATGTTGTCTGGATCGATCACGGAGTGGACAGGACTAATACTGCTTGAAATTGACAACAGGTCATTAGGTGGTTTCGAGCATTCTTATGCCTGGAATTGGTCACCAATTTGAATTATCTTGATCCAGTTGGGATTAATGTTAATATATAACATTCGTCCTGAGCTGGTGAATTTAATTCAAAAAAGAGGACTGTTGTTATCAGGAATAAGAGTAAATTGAACTCTTATAAACCTTCGAGGAGCTTTCAAACCTTTCCGATCCGGTTCGGTATCGGTATTAGTGTTTACAAGTTGCAATGACGGCGAAACTGATTGATCAGATGTGGATAAACTCTCAAATCAGGAAAGGTTTAAATGTACCTAAATTTCTCTAACTTTAGCATTAGCATTAGCATTAGAGACCGCCCGTGTGTTGCTACTCCGTTATTGATCTGGACCAATTGAGATTGCAAAATGATTTTTTGAAGTAACATGTTTGGGAATAACACATTGTTTCACACTGTGCAAACTGTATTGAACCATGCATGCTGATCAATACCGACGCCGGCCACGTCCGAATGCAGATCTACTTGGGAGGAAAAGGATTGTTAGTTCGATGCATGTTGCTACTAAGAACCGAGGAATCCTCTGCATTCCCACATGCATCACAGGAGAGGATACTTTGTTAGTAAATGTTTTAATAATGTTATCATGTGTTTATTGCTCTGGGTAGCCGGCTACCAAGAATGTTTTAAAGTATTATGGTTTTATGTGTTACTTTGTGCTGGCAATATAATGCACGAAACAGTCAATCTCCGAAATTGACAAAACTCCGGACAGCCGGCTGTCGAGTCACTCGTTTATGCATCTACCTTTCGCGTTTTTTTTAGTCATGCAAAAAAAAACACATCCGGATTGATAAAAAAAAAGGTATCATCTCACTGCTATGTGGATTAGGCACGCTTTTATAAATGAAACTACGTGATACAAAATAAACGAGCGAATAGGATTTAGACAAAAAAGTTGATTCATTGCATTGAAATATTCTAAACAGTTATTATAAAATCATTTTAAATCACCAAAAAAAGGTCAACAGATTTCACACGCGTCTTGATTCTTTATTATTTCCGCTTTATTATTTTAATTATTTATTGAAATTATTAATTGGTTATATTAGTTCATCTGGGCAGCCGGCTACCGAGAAAAATATTAATTTACTGTTTGAAATATTAATATCAAGTGTTTTTTACTATGTATTCAATATACCGATACAAGTCATCTCTGTTATTAACTTTGTAATATAAACGGATTTGCGCAATGGTTGATTTTTATCATTTATTTTATAATCCTGAAAGACAATCAATAACATGGAAGAAGAAATCATTCCTAATAAAACTTTTCTACGAAGCTAGACGGAAATTGATAGGTTGAATAAAGAGATGATTTAGTAAAATAGAGTAATCAGAAGTAAAACATTGAAAATATCTGATAACTGAAAGGAAAAAGAAACTCCTGCAATTGTCGCCTTTTACGACATGGAAGCAGGAACCCAGTGGATCTATTCTTGGTTCATTTTTTTCCGCCGGATTCCACACGGCATCTAGGCTGGTTCAGTCCGGAGAGAGCTAATAGGTACTATCAATCTCCTAGTGGACCCCAGCCCCTGTACCTAAATTTCTCTAACTTTGACTTCAAACTGAAAGTGTGAGATGTGTGTTTCTGGAGGAGAGCGGTTCACGTGGACCATTTCATACAATCACACCTAGTGTTTCTTTACGAAATACATGTAGTTCTTGTTCCCTGGATGCGTGCTCAACACTAGAGAGCCCAAAACCTAAATTGCTCAAAAACAGTCAAAATGATTAGATTCTCTCTTCAAAAAAACTGACAGAGTAACTAAAAGCTAGTGCAGTGTGCCTTAGTGCATATGTCGTTAAATAAAGAATAAAATAGATCACAGAGTTATAAGCAATTCTAAGCAACCCTTCCATTGTGTATATATTGTAACTTTCCTAGTGTTAAATGCGCATCTTTACATTATATAATTTAACAAGCTCACTAACACCTGATTATATTTTATTTTCCTGACGAGAAACGAGCCTGCTGAAATAAAAGATTATCATCGAAGATTTAAGACCAAGGAAAAAGGCCCTAGAATGTCCCAAGAAAATGAAGCAAAATAGGTATTTTTTGTGATTACCTAACTTTTGGTAAGTTTCGTTATGGTAGGGGAAAGAGGTAAATGCACTACTATTTTTACTATCAATTTTATTATTGTTGTTGTTATTATTATTATTATTATTATTATTATTATTGCTGTTATTTTTATTATTATTATTATTATTATTGTTATTGTTATTATTCCTTTATTCTTTATAATCTATCAGCTTGAGATACTAACAGGTCTCTCCGGCATAGTAATAAAACAATGTAATGGGGAAAAGGAAGCGTAACGTAACACCAACAAAGAGAGAAACAGTTAGAGTAGATTAGAATGGATAGTGTTAGTAGACCAAACTTATCTACACCTATTTAGGAACTTTAAAGTAATAATCGTAAGTACCGCTTCAGACATAAAAGACTATATGTTAGGAAAGCAGGGCCAAGACCGAAGCGGATACAATGCGAAATTTTGCAAAGTTTCATCGACGAGGATTACAAAATAATTATTAGGCAGGCTAATTGATTGTATCTGATGATGTTTGCAATACCGTCAAGCCCACCAACCATGGGAGGGTTTTAGGCACTTTTCTTTCTAAAACCAAAATACTGAAATTTGTTAGTCAAATCACGCGTTCAGAGAAAATGGGGAAAACATCTAAACCTTATCAAGAGCAGATAAAACAATATAATCAGATTAAGGGGAATATAACAAAAATGTTTGATAATGACATATGAGGTAATGTTGGCTATATGGGAGTACATGGTGTATTGTTTTAAATCTGTAAAGATTTATAACAGTAGTTTCAGTCATGCCGTCGAAACAAGATATTGTCAGTGAAAAGTTTTGTACGCTTGAATTTTAAATCTACAGGCGTCTCACCAATGGATCGCAAAAAAGCTAAGTATTGCAAATACAACTGAGTCTCGTGTGATAAAAACTTGATAGGTACACAGATAAAAATATTTTGTAATTTTACATTTATTTTCATGCACATATTTGGAGCAGTTAATTGAATGGAAATTTACATTACAAAACGAAACGGTTTGTAAATATACAGTCTTGTTCAATGAAAATTTAAATGAATTTTAATGTAATTTTACATCAATCATGGTTTTAAATAAGATTTTCGTTTCAACTGATGTCTATTTCATAGTACTATCGGTTTACATGGCGTGTAAGTTTCATCTTTTCTTTCTGTGTAGGTAGATCGAAGTAGGCAAGGGAGTAGTCGTGAACTGAAACTTCCTACATGTCTTCATAATAGAAAACTATTTATTATTGCATGAATGGAGAATCCAATTAGACTCGAGATTGATTTTTAAAAAGGACGGATTTTTTGCAGTATGTGCCTATATCAAGCAGAACTGCTAGGCATCGATGAGTCACAGACGAAACGTAAATTAAAAAAAAATAAAAACAGTCATGTGCGTACAGTACAAATCGGTTACTTTTAACCAAAACCCTATTTAAAATTATTCCATATTCAAAAATCAAACACTCATTGTGTTGTTTGATGTAAATATTAACAAAAATCAATAAAAGCCCACAATTTTACTCTTTGCTTGTGTGAAACCCTGGGCGAAACTCGCTCTAGTCATAGACCTATAAGTTTGTTTTCATGTCGCATTTCATTACTCATTCAATTATTTCTATTTTTGTCTGGATCGGTCATTCATGTGACAAAATGTTCATATGCTAGATGATTTATTAACTTTTCGAATAGAATTGTTAACATTGTCAGGTATTTGTCATGTACGCCAAGAGGCTTCGATTTTTCACGTTATGAAAAGCCCAACTTTACGAGAGAATATAGTACAAAGCCGTATATTTGCTGCTATTCTTCCTTATCAGGAAATTGATTAAATGCCCCGTTACGACGAGCGAAAAATGTTTTCTCATCCTCAATAAAAAATAATGTACACTCATTGTTCAGTTTCCGTCTTCGTTATCCTTTAGGTTCAAAGAACTTGAACCTAGTGCCAATTAACCAACGATATCACAGTTCATCGTACAAATTGAATCAGAAATTCCTTCCAAACCAATTGCAAAGTGCAACTGCGAAAGCACACAATCAATCAAACCGCAGATCTTCATTTGTCATTTTAATCAATGACCGCACCGTGATTCCTAATTAAAATTCTCCTGTTAGTTCTCTGCCATTGTTGGAGGCCGGAATCAGGCAAAAAACACGAAGCAAAAGGTGCAAACACTCGTTCCGCTCGACTGTGCGGCTAAACTTATGTCGAACACACGTATCGAAGTCTGAAGTCTGCAAGGTTCAAGTTCTAGGACGACGTTCTTCACGTCGTCGCGCGCCTTCTGCTAAGCTATCTAACTGGACGAAGAACCACGAAAGAACAAACATGAATTTTAAACCTCGCAGCCGACGCCGTATGGAAGAATGGAACGCATCCACCGCGGCGGATGAGTACCTCGAGCGATCGTGATCTCAGCATTTTCCATCATCACTTCAAACCCCCTCACCAGCGACATTTTCGTGACGAGACCTGCTCGTGTTGGAGAAATCCTCAGTAGAAAATGGAACTCCATTCTTGAAGCGATCAAATATCGTCTGTCTGCTTTTGGTCGGAATGTGCACGAACCCGCAGCCGTGGTGTGGGGTGACAATTCCGCACTCGTTAGGCTAATAATCTTCAACCATGCATCAGGTTGAAATATGGCTCATCAACACTTGCCACGGTTAGCTCGGAGTCGCGGGTAATACCCGAAGTGTTTTGGAACAACATTTTTTCGCCAGTTCTGTGCAATCCGGTTGAAACAAAAGAGTGTCGTAATCAATGGGGATCCATTAGGCGTGTTTTCTGAAGTTGTCTGGGGTGAAATGCATGAACGCCAGCTCAGATGTACCAGTAAACTTTTCCTCAACTATGAAGCAAAAAGTTGGACATGTATTGTCGTTTGAGTTTGTCGTGTGTTTCAAAGAGTTTTAATATAAACCATTCATAGCCCAATTTTTTTCTTGTGTGTATATTAACAATATAGGCCAGGCAACAGACTAGGACCGGTTAGCAGACAGAGCAAACAAACAAAATTTACTTGCGATTAATTATGTTTACTTCGGCACTTTTAGTCGTGTTGTCATAGAGATGGATCCAAATAGTGCCTGCTACACCCCCACTGCTGTTTGCTGTGTGCCTACTGCAACGACAACCCGTTTCTACTTTTCGTTGCATGTTTAAAATTTGTCGATGATTCACCAGTATTCACGAACATCGGCATTCGGTTCTCGAAATTTGCAAATAGTTACGTGATCCATGGATGTTCCCACAATGGGTTACGTTTTTAGTGTTGTTGACTACCGACGTGATAGCATAAGAAAAGAGATGCAAAGATTTTGTGACTGCAAGTGACTAACTGTAGATGTAGATCGCAGATAAAAGTGTGTTTTTTTTTGTAAAATTGGCGCAATTCATGCTGAATCTAACGTCAGAAACTATACATTTTGAAATCATATTCCAGTTGAACAAGTTACGTAATATTTGGTTTTGTTTTCATTTCCAAGTTTAAATAGGATTGTAGATAAATTGTAGGGACATTTATTGTAATTTATTGTATTGAAATGTCAACCACTTTCCCGCTAAAAAAAGAAAAAAAAGTATTGTCCATCAGACATTTTATGTTATCTTTAGGGTTTCGTCCTTTGAGTACAAGAACGAATTGAGCCAGTTTTTTCTTGGATCAGTTCAAATTTCGGAAAAAGCGTACTGCCTCGATAAAAACAATTGATAGTCTGATAGCTCGGATGAGTTTTATAAAGTAGTTGAGGTGAAATTCGTTTATTATTCAAATAGTAATCGAAGCTGAGCGTCGCATTATGAAAAATTACGAACTCGTGACTGGCCTTAAGACCCATTTTTGATCGATATCCGCATTAACCTAATTAGTTAATTTCGTTTTTATGCTTCTCTGATTGTTCTCGACACTCATCTGATCCCACCATATGCTAAGCATATCTTATTTCATCTACGTCAATACTTTGCTCAAGCTTGCTTGACGATGTCATGGAAGAATTCATAACCGAATAAGAAATATTGTAGCAAAACAATATGATTAATTGTTATAGAGCCATTCACAAATTTACATTGACCATAGGAACACATTTCAATATATTGTCATATTAAAGATTGCTTTCAAAAAGGAATTTCTGGTGATTCGCATTACTTCAATATTGCACACTTAAAAACGTGATTAATTCAGTGAGATGATACCTTTTTTATCAACCCGCATGTGTTTTTTTGCATGGATATTCTTCGGTGTTTTAGTTCTCATGACATTATTTTAATTATCATCGTTTTAAACGGCAAATTGAGATTTCAATCATTCATTACCCTGCAATGTCTAAACTGCAAATCGTATCGAATTTCTATCTTAACGTGTGACAATCGATTGAACATTCCATGAGATGTCGAAGTAAGTTCCACTTTAGAGTTTTTCGTCGTTATTTATGGTACTTCCAGAGCCGGTATTCAGGAACTAGCATAACCCAAAATGATTCGTATGGACATAAATTAATACGCTAAACAATTTACAGAGTCCGGCACTCAAAGTGTAACCAACTTCAGACCTTCGAGCCTGGCGTCAAGGTAAATGCGACATATTATCGGGAAAGTATTCTGGAGGTTGCTTTGAAGCCGTGGGCAGACAAACATTTCGGTGGCTGACCATGGACGTTTCAGCAGGACTCGGCACCGTCTCACAAAGCTCGAGTGAACCAAGAATGGCTGAAAAACAACGTTTCGAACTTCATCACGTCCACACAATGGCTCTCGAATTCACCAGATGCGAATCCAATGGATTATTCTCTTTGGGCCATTTTGGAGAGCAAAGTCCGAACTAAAAGATACACCAGTCTCGAGGCGCTGAAAAAAGTTATTGTCCGCGAGTGGGCCAAAATACCTGCAAGTCACATTCGGGCAGCTTGCGATTCGTTTTTTGACCGTCTCAAGGCCATAGTCAAGGCAAAAGGTGGTCATATCGAGCAAAAGTGAATTGATTCTGAAATTTGTATTATTTTTACACATTTTGTACTTTGAATTAAGTCAAAGTAATTTTCCAAACTGAATTTATGGCCTTTTTAATTGGTTACACTTCGAGTGCCGGACCCTGTACATCTTCTATATCAGTATGAGTTTTAAAAACTCATCATCCTGTAACTCCAGAATCGGATAAAATTCACCATTTTTGTATGGGACCATAAGTCCTTTAATTATAATTTTTGTTTTTCAAGTTCGATTTGGCTTTTTTGAGAAAATGATTGAGCTTTGAAAAACGATTCGATACTGGAACCAGAATTCTAGAATCGGTGTAGCCGAAATCATTTAAATTCACCTGAGAAGTGTGTAGACATCTTTTAGAAATTGTAGTGCGAATTAAATATTTTGGTACCTTCGATCGAAAACTGAATACCACTTAAACTGAAATAAATTTATTTGGTAATCGACTATCCAAATCTGCCAACTCGATAAACCTGATTTAATTATGTGAAATCGACATTTTTATACTAATCACCCTGTATCTCCTAAACCGGAAGTCGGATCTGATTAAAAAGTAAGATGTTTTATAGGATTTTAAGACCTCTCATTTGAATCATAGATGATTCTTAGATTTCATTAGAATCTTAGATCGGTTCAGCCATCTACGAGAATAATGAGTTGCATTATTTTAATTTCGTTTCACATATCATCCTGTGATTCCGCAATCAGAAGTCGGATCCAAACGTAATTCGGGAACCTTGTTTGGGAGTATACTGAGCAATTCCAGGAATGAGTAGACGAAAAAGTGACAAAATCAGAATCGACCTTCTCCGATTTGGATGAAACTTTGCACATGGCTTCAGTATGGCAAACCATAAGTTTTGAGCCGATGGAGACGTCAATCACTCACGACTGATTTTTAAAAAAGGCGTATGTATTTTTGCATTTCACAAAAATTGCCTTTTTCAAATCGTTGTAACTCGGAAACCGTTAATTGTACAAAAATGGCGTTCAGGAAGAAGTTGTAGGGAATCGATTGGGCACTCTAAAAAAATATACGCTCAAAAAAATTACAAAATAATCCGAAAAAGTTAAATAAAAAAATCAGAGTTTTTTTCTCAATGATTTCAAAATGAACCAAAAAAATTAAATTAAAAAAAAAACAAGGTTTCGATTTTTTTTGATAATTTTTATTTATACCTACAGATTGATGGTTATCCCATCCGTGCCTTTTGAAAAATGAAGAAGTGACAGCTAAAAAAATTTACAGATATATTCGAAATTTCAAGTTCTCGTTGAAAGATAATCATTTAAACAGTAGAATATTATTCTACAGGTTAAAGGCAATAAATTTGTTCATGATATCCTTTCTTCTAAAAGTAGCTGTTCTTGAGATACTTGGATATTTAATTATAACACCATTTTTTATATTTCCTTGAATTGTTTATTTGCTTGCTATATCTACAATTATTACATTACGATCGTATGACTTTCCTTATAAGCCCACCTACGACAGCGATCACAAATGCTTAACAGGGTATTCAATTTAACCTTGCACTTTTGAGCTTCTAATTTTACAATTATGGTTTCTGTTAATTGGAAAAATTTTCCGGAACACATAAAACCAGTAAAGGTTTACAACACTTTGGGAAAACCATATTGTAGTGTTGTAACTGTTTCGAAAGAGATTTGTTATAAACTGATATCTGTTCTACGATGCATAGCTATTTATATGTGAAACAGGTAGAATTTAGGTAAGCAATTCGCCGGTACGTACGTTGGTTGTAAACAGTAGGTAGTCGACTGGCACACCTCTTTGATTCTACATGTGTTTATTCGTTTTGACGTAGTTACGTTAGTTCTACTGTTTAAATGATTATCTTTCAACGAGAACTTGAAATTTCGAATGCATCTGTAAATTGTTTTAGCTGTAGTTTCTTCATTTTTCACAAGGCACGGATGGGATAGCCATCAATCTGTAGGTTTTGATAAGAGCTTTAAAATAAAAATCGAAACCCTGATATTTCTAATATATATTTTTTTTTTGGTTCATTTTGAAATTATTGAGAAAAAAAATTAAATTATTTTTTCAAAGTATATTTTTTTAGTGCGCCCTATTGATTCTCTACAACTTCTTCCTGGACGCCATTTTTGTACGATGAATGGTTTCCGAATTACAACGAGAAGAACTTGATCATTTGCTTGCACCCGTAAACTGTATTAGCTGTAACTTCTTCATTTTTCAAAAGGCACGGAAAGGATAGCCATCAATCTGTAGGTTTTAATAACAGCTTTAAAATAAAAATCATCAAAAATAATAAAACCCTGATTTTTTTTATTTACCTTTTTTGGATTAGCTTTTTATCTTTTAGATAACAAACAGAGTTTTGCATTGAAAGTTGTCGCTATTTCAAAATATTCAACGCTTATTGAAATGCACTGTTCTAGTTCGACGTACATTATGAAACATACAACATTCTTGATTAGAATGGCACGATGGGAAGATCGTTTTGAAGCGCAGGAAATTTCTACAAAAATAATCCGTTTTAATAGTTTAAGACTTCTTTGCTGCGACGAACCGTGAGCACCGACGAGCAAGCAAGCAAGCGAAATTGTTCTTTTACACCGAAGAACAAATGTCTAGTTTCATGCAATCTCATGTGAAAATTTCAAATAAGCAAATACACTTTCGAAATTCTTCCAATGTCAATTTGTATCATATCTATAGTATGTTTTAATTTTAAATTATTCTTCGGGACTTACTAAAGCTGCTTGATATCATTACGGAATAATATTTTATAACATGTGAATATGCATTTAATTCGTTTTGCTATGCAACATTTCAAATCTCCCGATTCTCCGACGTGGGCCTCGTTTCACACGATCGGAAGCAAAATGATAATTATTCTTCTTCGTTTCTGCTCCAGGAACAACATGAATGGATCCGCCCCCCTTGTAGCCACCAAGTCCGCACCTTTTCACTGTTTCGGTCGTCTTCAAATCTCCCACATGCAAATGAAGTTCAATGGCCCCGCGACCAACCATGAGAAAAAAATTTAATGGCACTTGTTGATCTCTTCATAGGTGGAACACGTAAAACCACTCCTAATTAAAGCTAAACAAACAGCGGTGCCGGAAAATTGTCACCATCGGCATCGAGGATGGTTCTACAATTCGGTTCGGTCAGAATATAAGTTAATTGAAAAAGCTGGTTTTGATTCCGCTACCGCGGGGTGGTCAAATTTCACTCAGTTTGAGGTCGTCGTCGATTAATTCTGCGAAACGCGAAAATATTGTGAAGCTGCTACCCCTTCATTCGATGGACTTAAGAGGCAACACATGAGAGCTAAATGGTTCTAAGTTTATTGAAACCAGCATAGGCTCCTTAACGTGAGTTCATAAATATTAAAGCCTCTTGTATTTGGGGAGGTTCTAATGGACTTGCGTTTGTTCTAATAATACTGAACAATTTTTTGTTCATATTTGAACTGTACCGACTGGCTATCAGGTGAAGAATTAAAAAAAAAACCGTTCGGTAACCAGGAAGTGGGTCCGTGAATCGTGGATAAAAAAAATTACTATGAATGGAACAAATTCCGTTAGTGGTTTGAAATAGGCAACAGTGAAGTGAAATATAGAAAAAAACGTGCTTAAACCACCTAGCAGTGAGATGATACCTTTTTTTTTATCAATCCGCATGAATATTCTCCGGTGTTTTAGTTCTCATGACATTATTTTAATGGCCATCGTTTTAAGCGGTACTTTGTGATTTTAATCGAAGCTGCAAACCGAATCGAATTTGAGTCTACACGTGTGTACTATTTTTATTCCGAACGACGAGAAGTACCATTTTTATTCCGAACGACTCTTGACATATTTGTCGAAGAATATCTGAATAATAAATAGCTTGAGATTCAACTACTGCTCTCTTGGGTAGCAGTGATTATCAAATTAATTACAAATTTTATTATGGAAAACCAAATATCTCAAAGTCTGCATGAGAAAATAGCTACAAAATATCAAGTTCCACCGAAATTGTCAGTTGATGATAAAAAACCTTCCGTTATCAAGTACACATTATGCAATGGAAAATCTTGAACGATTACGTGGCGTGCTGTCATAAGAATATTTACATTATGGAGCAGAGCAGCAAGTTTTTAAAACCACGGGAGCCTGAGGCATTTTTGATCGCATGTGACGGGGAATTCATACATTCTTTTCAAGAACTATTACTTTTTTCATCTCAGGGAAGGTAGGAAAAAGGGGGTTTAAGATGAAACTAACTTGATTTAGCGGTATACCATAGAAATTAAGAATATTAAAGATCAAAGATGTAACACTGGGCGTGTGCAGTCTGAATATGAAAGGAGTATTGTTCAATCGGATTACTTTTCAAGTTGTATTGAAAACATATTCACATTCTATTTCACTGTTCCAATTGGTAGGACTATTTCCAGGGTTTATTACAGTCTTGCCTTCGCAGAATATTTCTGAGCAACGGCGGGTAATTCAGCTTGTTATTGATAATGCTGAATTGCCCAGGTTGGCGGAAAAATGCATAAGATGCTGGTCGGTGGTCGTGTGTTCGAGCCCTGACCTGGAAGGATTCTTAGTGTCAGTAGGATCGTAGTACTAGCCATGCATGATTCTGTACGCTATGAATCGGTTGTGAAGTCTGTTGAAACAGAAAGGTTAAATTCCACAGAAGGAATGTAATGCCAAGACTGCTATTGATAATGCTTAGTTAACCGTAACCATTGCAGTTCGACCAGACGAGAAAGAATTTTCAAAAAGACGGTTGTAGTTTTGCATGCATGTTCTTCAAATTTTTGTAACTCTTAAAATGTTACCTGCACAGAAATGATGTTCAAGAAAAAGTAGTAGGAAATCAATTGCCCATTATATACAATTTTATACTGAAAAAAATGTTTTGGAAATAAACCGAAAAAAATTGCATCTCTATTTTGTTTGCAATATTTTTTGCGGTGTTTTAACACGTCTGCACAAACAAAAACAGATATTTTACTTAATTATCTAATTGTCTATTATTTGATAAAATTGAGCGAATCAATAAACATCTTAGTCCTTTGATTATCATGTTTTCATATCTCGGAAACGGCTACCCCTAGAAGAAAATGAGAAAATTTACTGCTCTTAAGCTATGAAAACATATTCTGTTCGCAGATACCTTTTAACTGTTTTAGCTGAAACTTCTTCATATTTAGAGATACCCTAATCACATTTACGACAAATACATAGTGCTTGCTTTAACTTTTATTCTTTCGAATAATTCTCTATTTATTGAAGAAACATTCTACTTTTCTTTTTAGTGCATTATCATTTCAGATTATCCTATTAATTTCCGATGACTTCTTCCTGGATACCATTTTCACACTAATAAGCGATTTTCAATTTACATGATTTGGAAAAAGGGCATGCAAAAATTGCTTTCAATTCGGAAGAAGCCGATTCTGATTTTGCAAGCTTTGCTGAAGTTAATTTCTGGAATTGTTATCTGGTTTTAATTGACGCATACTTTCTAATACATCGATTTTTAATTGGTTCTTTTCGGTAAGCATTAACTGGTAGAAGTAAAAGAGATGAAATGAAAAAACGAATAGGTTATCTAGATTGAATCAGTTATAAATTTAGAACGGAAAAGCTAGTCTAAGTAGGCTTTTACAAGCATGATCAGAAGAAGTAATTAAATGTCACCTAAAAAAACCTCTGCCTCTCTCATATCAATTATATTATCATATACTATAATACTGTGGTATTATTCAAAATAATTCCCTTCGATTTTTGAAATCGGTTTGTATGACCGTCTATTAATAAAAACTATCAATTGAAGAAAATTTGAGGTCAATTTCGAAAAGTTTTTACGTTTTTTCGCCCTTTTCAGTGATGGTATAAAATTTTTATTACACTTTACTCTATATTTCCGGATCCGGAAGTCGGACCCCGATGAAATTCAGGAATTCCGTATGGGACCACAGAACCTTTCATTTGAACCTAAGTTTGTGAAAATCGGTCGCGCCATCTATGAGAAAAGTTAGAACACACAGTTTAATTTTTTTGCACATTTTACCCCATAACTCCGGAAGTCAGATCCATATGAAATTCAGGAATTTAGTATGGGATCTAAAGAGATTTCATTTGAATCTAAATTCGTGAAAATCGGTTTAGCCGTCTCCGAGAAAACTTAGTGTAAAAAAACGTTACATACACACATACGTACATACACACATAGACATTTTGCGTACTCGGTTTTCACAGTGGATGGATAGCCTTTCTATATGAGAAAGGCAAAAATAGAATTCAATTCTTCCCGCCTAGGTCCGATCACGCGATTATTATTCTCTTACTACTGACACCGCAGCCGTGTCCCATGCGTTAGACACCAAGTTATAAATGACAATCCCATACCTATTATGTTTGAACTACTTGTGTACTCTCAGTAGAGATCGAAATTCTTTACCAACTTATGTATATGTTATTTGGTTTTAATTGTCGCAGAATTTTTACTATATCGATTTTTAATTGGTTCTTTTCGGTAAGCACTAGTATTGGTTCTTTTCGGTCTCAGTAGCATAGCTTAGTGAAGAACTACACTTGTTACACGACCATAGTTGGGGACTCGAATTTAACGTTCCCCCTTAAGTAGAAGGTAAAAGTAGAATTTAATTCTTTCTTCTGATCTTGCTAGATCCTGCCTAGATAAATATCCTTCGCTAGATCCTGCGTTCTAAATATATAACAACATTCAATCTAGAATATTTATACATTTTTTAACTTCACTTCTTCCAGTTAATGCTTACCGAAAAGAACCAATTGATTTCTGAAATTGCACGGTGGTAGTATTTTTTCCCTCTATGGGTTTTTCCCTCTATGGGTTACTCTAAGCGCTCCGCACTTTATATACCGGACGAACTAGGCTATGGTGCCCAAATGAACACTAGTAACGAAGGAGGAAACCGGCCTATCATTGATAGGTTCTCTCCAGCATGTAACAGATCGGCTGAAAAGTTCGTTTCGTTTCTATGAGAGGGCGCTACTAGAATTAAATCCATACCATTTTCAGTTAGTACCAACCTTCAAAAGATACGTGTATAAATTTAACAGCTGTCTGATTATTAGTTTGTGAGATATTGCATTTTGAGTGAAGCTACTTTTGTTATTGTGAAAAATGGAAAAAAGGAATTTCGTGTGTTGATGAAACACTACTTTTTGATGAAAAAAAGTGCCGCCGATACCAAAAAATGGCTTGATGAGTGTTATCCAGACTCTGCACCGGGCGAAGCAACAATTCGTAAGTGGTTTGCAAAATTTCGTACTGGTCATATAAGCACCGAAGACGATGAACGCAGTGGACGTCCAAAAGAGGTTGTTACCGATGAAAACGTGAAAAAAATCCACAAAATGATTTTCAATGACCGTAAAGTGAAGTTGATCGAGATAGCTAACACCCTAAATATATCAAAGGAACGTGTTTGACATATTATTCACGAATATTTGGATATGAGAAAGCTTTGTGCAAAATGGGTGCCGCGTGAGCTCACAATCGATCAAAAACAGCAACGAAAAACCATGCTGAAATTGAACGAATTGGGCTTCGAATTGCTGTCTCATCCACCGTATTCTCCAGATTTGGCCCCCAGTGACTTTTTCCTGTTCTCAGACCTCAAGAGAATGCTCGCTGGTAAAAAATTTAGAAGCAATGAAGAGGTAATCGCTGAAACTGAGGCCTATTTTGAGGCAAATGACAAATCGTGCTACAAAAATGGTATCGAAAAGTTGGAAGATCGCTATAATCGCTGTATCGCCTCTGATGGCAATTATGTTGAATAATAAAAACGAATTTTGCAAAAAAATGTGTGTTTCTATTAAACGATACGAACTTTTCAGCCGAACTGTTAACCCAAGCAACAGATTCTCCCGGTAACCAGTCAATCATTGAGTCGTGCGTCAGTATCGTATTGCTATATCCTGTGTCTTAAATGTCCTCGTCGATGAAACTTTGGAAAATTTCGCGTTGTATCTGCTTCGGTCTTTGCCCTACTTTCCTATATAGTCTTTTATGTCTGAAGCGGTACTTACGATTATTACTTTAAAGTTCCTAAATCAATGTAGATATGTTTGGTCTACTAACACTATTCATTCTAATCTACTCTGATTGTTTCTATCTTTGTCGATGTTACGTTACGTTTCCTTTTCCCCCCTTACATTCCTTTTTGGATTATGCAGGAGAAACCTGTTAATATCTCAAGCTGATAGATTATCAAGAATAAAGGAATAATAATAATCATTGTAATAATGATTATAATAATAATAATAATAATAATAATAATAATAATAATAATAATAATAATAATAATAATAATAATAATAATAATAATAATAATAATAATAATAATAATAATAATAATAATAATAATAATAATAATAATAATAATAATAATAATAATAATAATAATAATAATAATAATAATAATAATAATAATAATAATGATAATAATAATAATAATAACAAAAATATTATTAAAAGTGATAGTAAAAATAGTAGTGTATTTACCTTTTTTCTTTCACCATATCGTAACTTACCAAAAGTTAGGCTATTACATAAAATACCTATTTTTCTTCATTTTCCTTCGACATTCTAGGGTTTTTTCCTTGGTCTTCAATCTATGATGATAATCTTTTATTTCAACAGTCTCGTTTCTCGTCAAGAAAATAGAATAAAATCAGGTGAGCTTGTTAAATTATATAATGTAAGGATGCGCATTTAACACTAGGTTGCCCAGGAAAGTCACGATATGTACACAATGGAAGGATTGCTTAAAATTATGTGATATTTTTTTATTCTTTATTTAACGATACATGCACACGATAAGGGATACTGCACTAGCTTTTAGTTATTCTGTCACTTATTTTTTTGAAGAGAATCCAATCATTTTGACTGCTTTTGAGCAATTTAGGTCTCTATTAAGTTTTGGGCTCTCTACACAGAAAGAAATAATGAAATTTACACGAGATGTAAATCAATAGTAACATGGAATAGACGAGTTGAATCGAAATTTTGATTGAAAACCTCCATCGATGCTAAACTAAATTGGATTGCATTGAATTTTCAATGAATATAACTGTATCTTTCAATTAACGCTTATTTTGCGATTAAATTGTATTGAAACGTACAGAATTGTAAAGTAATTTTATGTTTAATTACCTGCTCCAAATATGTTTATCCACACCTGATCAATCAGTTTTGCCGTCATTGCAACTTGTAAACACTAGTACCGATACCGAACCGGATCGGAAAGGTTTGAAAGTTCCTTAAACGTTCATAAGATGTCAATTTACTCTTATTCCTGATAGTAATAGTCCTCTTTTTTAATTAAATTAACCAGTTCAGGACGATTATGATATATAAATATTTATCCACACTGGATCAAGATAATTCAAATTGGTGAAAAAATCCAGGCATAAGAATGTTCGAAACCACCTAATGATCTATTGTCAATTTCAAGCATTATTAGTCCTTGCCACTCCGTGATTGATCCAGATAACATAATAATGTTCATTTTTTACATTTATAATTGAACGATCGATCTCGGTATGGAACGACCTTGTCAATACGAAGCCAAGCGGGGGTACGCGCCCTGCAGTTCATCATCCAAAGCCTAGGATAATTGTTCGGTGGTAGTATTGGGATCAAAACTTAAAATTGTCGCGTATTTTCAATGAAATTTGAATTTTTGTATTTCGCTTCAACAAAATAAAGTATCAATGTCAACGTCACTCGTTCCCCAACGAATAGACGAAACGAAAATATCGTCTGTATGGAGAAATAGTCGAATTTCAATTCTGATTCTTTCATGGATAAAATGAAAATTTGTTATGTTTTACTATAAATAGTGACAAAAATATGATGATTCGAAGTAATTACATCCCTATTTGGAGCAAAACTTTTATAGACACGAGCAGCAATAGATAAAAATCGTTGTGAATCGTGTTCGGGCACTACGATTCTTAAAGTTTCGGTTGAATATCTACATTGCACATTATACGAAATTACTGCTCCGCTTATGTTGTTGACTTAATATGAATCTCATTCTCAAAATTTGCAAGCGGAGCTGAGAGTGACATTAATTTTTCCTGATTTCCGTTTATTTTGAGTGAATGAAAATGATTTTTTTAGCTCTGATTCGGATTAACATTCCTTCACTTCCTCATTAGCCTCTGGTCAAAGCCGACGTCAATAATGAATATTGTATGAAAACTTTTGAACCATTGGGTATGCTAAGTTTGCTTCTACCAAGCATAGTTTCCACGGTTAATATGGCATTTTCACTTACTCGGACAACCACAAAGTGCAACGATGGCCGGTCTTTTTCAGCCCAGCTCAATCTTAAGAAACAGTTATCTATAGATTTGAAAACACGATTTCTTACCAAAACTGGAAACTTAGTTCTCTACGATTGTTTTATATTCATTAATTAGATTTGCAGTTATTTGGAAATATATGAAGCGTTCACAAAACATCCAGTCATATAGATATGGTTTTAATTATTACTGCTTTGTGGTTTTAATCGAAGTCAGGACAACCTGGTTTTAATAATTGATGAAGCAGTTTATCAACGAATCGAAAATAGGACGGAAGATTATTTTAATGCCGAGAAGCAAATTTCGCATTTGGTGTTCATATAGGTTATGCCTAACGTTATTCCACCTTAGTATCTTCCACTTCATCTCAACTCACTTACCGTTCTAATGGCTTACTAGAAGATATACATTCAAGATTCGCTGGTACATCTCATGAATATTCAATTAACTGATGCACACCAACCCAAATCACTAGCATCTGTCAGGCTGATTGTTTCTCTCTGGTAAAGGGTAGAATCTCTCTGCTTTCTCTATATCAATCTTTAGCAATGGAAAATGGTTAGAGTTCCGAATATTGCTGCCTTATTTTCGATTAATGAATTCCAAAACGTGGGTTATTTTTCTTTTGGGTCCGATAGACAACTTCTCAAACGGAAAAGGCGTGCCAGGCAATTTTCCAGTAAGTAAATTGCCTACGACTATGGGAAGCGCATTTATTTCGCTTTGGTAGGCCCCGTGAAATCTCACATGTGGGACTGAACTGCAGAAGAACGGAAGTGACGAGGGTGTAATAAAGTTTATACTACCTTTTAGTTTCGTTAGTTTTACTCCGTTCGTTCTTTCTGGTTGACGTACCAATAACGGCCATATACATTCAGTCGTCTTACTCGACAGAACCGCAATTCAGAGAAATCCCCTTTCGAAAAACAAACTGTCTGAAATTCCAGATATAACGTTAAACAAAAGTCGTAAAGTGAGCTCATTTCTTCGGGCCCTAGGCAGGCGATAAATCTGCTATCCGTTCAAACATACACAGGCACCTTGATTAAGTCTCCAGCAACTGTGCCCAAAAAGCCCAAGATTTAGAATCGAGAACCAGTACCTTTCGCGATGTAGTTCCTACACTTTTCGCAGGGGGTCTCGTGCAACAAGGACCGCGACAGCGGACCTGCATTGAACTGTAGATTCAGTACCGTTGCACATTTCGAGTTCTGTCTGAGCATTTTTCACCGCATAAATTATCGCTTTTTATTGGCCATAGCATCCCTCTGCCAAGGTAGGCATGAATGCCGGCCGGTATGTGTGGATGGGTTCTAATCCAATTCCTTTTTTACCATACGCTGTCTGTCGCCTGGTTGCTAACATGCACAGGTTAGAAGCTGCCCACCAAACCACCTGAGGATTTATTTCGCTGTATGTACTCCCGAGGCTAGAGTGTCAGAAGGCTGACGGCTGACACAAATAAATATGCCACTTGGCAAATTGCGGAATGAATATTAGGACTTTTCTTTCAATGTTTGCATAATCGATTTGGTGATAAAAGTGACTTAATTTTTTATTGGTAGATTACCGAACAAACAGGAGGATACAATTGAATTTATTGCAAAATTATAATGTATTCATTCGAACTCTCAGAAAATGATGAATGGTTTAATCTTTTTGAGCAGTTTCAAAGGTGTTTGAACGATTTTCATATAACCATAATGATAATCATCATCATAATCGTTCAGTACGAATCGTAAGTGAAACAATACTAGGTACTCCGATTCGCTAGTGTACAGGACAATTGCTTAAGTGCTCCGATGCTACCATCACTAAACATCCTTCCGATCATATAGTTGCTGGCTTCCGTATACAGTAGTGTATACTCTAAGCCACCGATTTAGGTCGGTCGAAAGGCACGGATACCGAAACCTTAAGCTGTCTGAACTGTTAACAAAAACTCCCTTTTTCTGTCAAAAAAGATCTAAAATGCGGAGGGAACATGCATCGTTTTGTTTGAGTAAGGTTGATGTCAGAGAGAGCGCAGAACGCGAGCGAAGCGATTCAATGCGATGTACTGTTTTCGCATTGCATTCACTCTGACAGGTTTGCTTTGATCAAATGTAACTAGCTCGCACGTGCGCCTCGACACTTCGCGTGACACTTTCATTCTGACAGCAACCTAAAGTTGCTATGCTTTCAACAATTGATAAAATCAAACCTGGCACGGAGATCGCGATGCGGTAAAAGTGCACCGCATCAAAACTCTTCGTATCGTTTCGTAAATCGCGTTCTCTCTGACAGTTAGGATGAAGCCAGAATTTGTACAGTAGTAACAAAACAATATAATATATTTATGTTCATATTTATTGAAAAGAAAATTCTGATCACAGTCAAATCATCTTTTTTTTTAATTCAATAATGTAATATAATTTTAGGCACACTACTTAAGCTCTAAGATGCCAAGGGTATTTTCTAATCTTAATTAACGACTAACTTAAAACTATAGTAGTATCATTAGACTATGTCATCTCGGGTTCTCGTAAATCGTAATGGCGATCGGCAGTGGTCGATGAATTGAGTGTTGCATGAGTCTTCCAGATGGCGTTGGTCCGTGTGGGTCCGTGGGAAACACCCCCAGGCTACGAAGGCCCGGGGGGTGGCCCGCATGCTGGTTTTCGACTAGAGCGGTCTTCCGTGGGCGGTGATGATGATATAGCGAAAGAAAATGAAAGAGAAGTAAATATTGTGGAAAACGTGGTAAAAAAGGGGATGTGGGAACAAAATGTCTGAAAACGACAGATATCTAATTAGTTGCCATCGAGATGGTCAAATCATCTTGATTGGATCCACTCTTATTTAATCCATCTACATGCTGTAGTGTCAACTACTGCAGCTTTACCGAATCTTTCTCACGATGCGATGTTTTTTTTTCTTCAGTAGTTCTAACTTTCGAAATTCTATTCCTAGAAGTAGTGCCGATTGGTTATTTTTTTCGGAATTCTTTTCCACTTTATTTCTTCAAGGCGAAATTAAATAGCAACTGATTGTGCACTGGATGTCTTCGCTAGCTCGAATGTTTCAATCCGGCTAGGTGCCATTTCAAATTACCCTTTTTCGACGGTATCAATCATGTCGTTACCGTTGTAATGTACAGAAGTCATAGCCTTTTTTCATCGAGATAACTCGAAATATTCTCAAAACTAATTTAATGCACTTTTATTGATTGTAATTACCAGCCATTTCTAACCTCTTTCCAACACTTGTTTACAAGAACTCAGTTCCATAGTTGCGAGATTGTTGATCCCAAAGCGCATTCCGTTGAAAAAGTGTTTCGATTAGAGCTTCGATATCAATCATCTTATCTTCTTCCACCATGACGAAAAATAAGGAAACCTTTGTTCGCTCGTTAGTCGCATAAAAAACTGAGCACGCACTGCTTCGTTGTTTGTCGCATCGAAAATCGCTTGTCACTATGCAACGCCTCGTGTTCACTCTAGAATACAAATAAACGAAATTTCGATCCTTTAATGTTCGCATCGCTTCGCGTCGCGTGTCGCGTCCACTCTAGCTTCACCTCTACCTAAGATGCGATGCGAACACTTAGCACAACTGAGATGCCTGTATGTGTGTTGTCAACAAAGAGGTCGAGATCTCAGAGATGGCAGGGCCGATTTTGATCAAACTAGTCGCAAATGAAAAGTCTCCCTGAACGCTATTGAATGGTTTTGAGATCAGATGTTTACTTTTTGAGTTATACGAAGTTTTATGTAGAAATTTTCAGTTTTCGACAATATCTGTCACAATTGACCTGGAAACCAGAATATGTTTTCAGACTTAGATTTCGCACGGTAATAGCTATCCAACAAGTCATAGATTGTAAAAATCCGTAATTTTTTAACGAAGATATCGATATTTTTGTGTAAGCCGTATTCCAGTAGTAGAAGTTTCGAACGCTGTATGAAAAAGCAATGCTTGGGAGCAACGTGAAACACGATTTTTCATACTGTAACATACAATTGTTTCTAAGTACCAAAAAGACTGTGTACAGCATCTTTTTTCATGACTTTTTGCCTCGGTCCGATTCTGGCATGATTCATTTTTGGCAACATAATCATTCGAATATGACATGTAAACCAGATGATGGCAGCATTTTCAAGTTAAAAGTAATTTCATAATGATATTTATTTAAACTACTTAAAGTAATAAATGCTGGAAGAATATAACACCCATATACCACTCGAATCAGTTCGTCGAGATCAGCAAATGCGTGTGTGACAAATAATTTCACTCAATTTTCTCGGAGATGACTCAACCGTGTTCTACAAACTCAGATTCATATTAAAAGTCGTATGCTTCCAAACAAGGTTCCTGAATTACATTTGGATCCAACTTCTGGTTCCAGAACTACAAGATGATATGTGAAACGAAATTAAAATAATGTAACTTATTTTTCTCGTAGATGAATCATCTAAGATTCAAATGAAAGGTCTTAAGATCCTATAACACATCTTGCTTTTTAGTCAGATTTAACTTTCGATTCGGAAAGTGCCCAAAAATTTTATTCGCACTACGATTTCTCAAAGATGTATACACTAATTTTCAAACATTTTGAATCAAATGTAAACTGTACAGCTCCTCAGGTGAATTTAACTGACTTCGGCTACACCGATTTTCGAATTCCGGTTACAATATTGAATCGTTTCTCACAACTTAATCGTTTTCTCAAATCAGGCCAAATAGAATTTCGAAAACAAAAATTCAAATTAAAAGATCCCATACAAAATTAATGAATTTTATCCAATTCTGATTCTGGATTTACAGGTGATGAGTTTTTAAAATTCAAACCGATTAAGAAGATGATAGTTGGACTTAAAACTATTGCAATTCATTCGTCATATTAATTTATCGTCATACGAATCTTTGTGAGTTATGCTGGTTGCTGAATACCGGCTCCGGAAGTACCGTAAATAATGGCGAAAAACTCTACAGTGGAACTTACTTCAACATCTCATGGAATGTTCGATCGATTGTCACACCTCAAATTGCCGCTTAAAACGGCGGTGATAAAAACAGTATCATCTCACTGCTAGGTGCATTAAGCACGTTTTTTGGTTTAGAAATACATTTCCAGTGTTTTACAAAAAAAAAGACTTCGGAAATAATTGTTAGGTTTTGTGTGTCATATTAAAATCATGTGAATTGGTGACAATAATGCGCTATTGTATATCGTATATCGTGTGACGTGTGAAGTGTGCTAATGTTGGAAATCGGGTGACATACGAATTCAAACCACAAAATGTATAACGGTCAAATCAACAAACAGCCTTTATATCGCACTCTACCAATTCGCTTGTAACCGGTATTGAAGTAATTATAGTCCGTATGTAAGACCAGGTACATCCCTGGTGAACGACCAACATGGTTAAAGCCGGGGTAACATAAATGATATAAAAAAAGACCAGGAATGAACCGATAATGTTGCAACATGACAACACTCGGCCGCAATTATTCTTAAATAATTTCCAATATCATACAACAAATGGTTGTTTTCTATTTTTTTCATCGTTCATTCATTCCATTAATATAACTTTTCCAGTGGTAACCACGGTACCTTTTTTCCTTTCTCATCAAATTCAGATTCAGTTTGTCGAGATCACAAAATTTGTGTGGGTGTATTGAAGTTTGTGAAGATGCAATCAATTTCTCTTAGATAGCTGGACCGATTACCACAAACTTAGATTCAAATGAAAGTTCTCTCAGTCCCGAAGCCTGCTATTGAATTCTATCCACTCGATTTTTCTTAGAGACTGCATAACCGATTTTCTTCATCTCAAATTTAAATGAAAGGCCCTGTAGCCCCACAGTCTGCTATTGAATTTCATTCTAATGCGACTTCCGGTTTCGGAGTAACGGGGTAAAATGTGCAAAAATGAAAAAAAACAATACTGCTTTCTCAAAGACCGTTTAACCAATTTTCACGAGCTTAGGTTCTAATGAAAGGTCTTACAATCAAGTATACGACTACGACTTCCGGTTCCAGAATTACAGGCTAATGTATAAAAAGTTCATTTCAATTTCTTAGAAACGACTAGACTGATTTTTACAAAATTAGATTCAAATGGAAGGTATTTTGTTCTCATGAGTAAGTGAAGAATTATGTCCGGTTCCGGAATTATAGGGTTAGGTATGTATGAAACTGCTATCCGTTATTTAGAGCGATAATACAAAAAAGGACAATATCTTCTAAATTTGGTTTAAAATTGTTTCAAATTGTAGGTTGTGTTAGTTGTTGTTCAAACGAACCGATTTCAGCTACGCCAATTGCCAACTAGAATCGGGAACTGGTAACCTACATAGCTAGTAGTTGAAAATTCTAAAACGGAACTGTATTCAATTTCTCAGAAACGGCTGAGTTTTTTTTTATATCGTTTATTTATACCCGACTTTTACCAAGTTGCGGTCGTTCGCCGGCACGGCTGAGTTAATTTTCACAAATTTATACTACAATGAATGGTTTTGTAGTCTCATAGACTGCTATTGACTTTTGTTTGGATGAGACTTCCGGTTCCAGAACAGCAGGGTGAAGTGTGTTTTAAATTTATACCGTCATGTAAAGCGAAAATGCTATAAACTTGGCTCAAAACGTTTTATCAATTGAAAGGGTATTGCTTATGTATGCTCAAATCTCTCGTTGAAATAAGAGTTTTTTGAAGGATCCCTTAGGAATATTTATGAAAACATTAGTTATATTATAAAAGCATCATTACACCACTAAGTGGATTGAAAAAGTGATTTAAATTTTTTGTAGTGTTTTATTTTTTTAGAGTGCTCAAATCGATTTCAAGAACTTCTTTTTCGACATCATTTTTGTACAATTAATATTTTTTCAGCTACAACAATTAGACGAAGGGGGCGATTCAACGAGACTCCGAGTTTTTAATTTCATGTCTAAATATTTTGGGAACGGCTACCCCTAGGAAAAAGGCTGTTATGAGGAAGTTTATTGCTCTTGAGTTGTAAAATCATTTTCTAGAGTTTAGTTGACTATTTTTTATCCAGAACTAGAGTTCTTGAAAATAATTGAAAAAAATCAGCTGTAACTACTCAACTTCTCAAAAGACACAAATCGCCTTAACGACAATGTATTGGTTCCAATAACCGGTTTAAATCAATTTCGAATGCACTTTTTTTTCCTTAGTATGGCAAAGTGTATTGTTTTTTTTAATGTGTGGATTTTTTAGATGCCTATTCGATTTTCTACCACTTGTTTTTCGAATCCATTATTCTATCAATAATAATTTTTCAGTTACAATGATTTGAAAATTTCATACGATAATACCCCTTTATAAAATTCACTCTTGACTCACATTGGTTTCTCCATCCGTGCAGAATAAATAGTTTGTCATACTGAAGATGTGTGCAGAGCTAAATCCAAATCGGAACAAATTGAACCGAATTTTACCACCTTTTCTTCTGTTAGTATCTGGAGTATCTGCTCGCTTGTAAGAGGACAAGAACAAATGTGTAAGATTTGCACAATATTGTCGTCCCAGTTTGGATCCTTGATTTACTGAGTACTTTTCAATACCAAAAGGTCAATCAAACGAGGAAAACTGTAAGTGATTCGTTAGATTGAATTTGTTCGCGATGTTAGATAGAATGATCTATTCATCATCATAATCATCGTTTTGGTTCATAATGCTTTGTTAATAGCAGTGCTAATATTTATTTTTCCTTAGTCATTGTGCGGGGAAAACGAATTTCCTGAAAGTGTCTCTTGGATCAAACTTACAAAACACCTAACAAGACGAGTATAAACTTCGTAAACGAGTTAATAACCTCCTCATTTACTAGACCTTCCCGCTCTCGATTTCGAGTGCCACGATTACAAAATCCATGAGGTTTTAATCGCTCTCACGCAATTGTTTTCATCGGCCGTCTCCGGCGTACCGGCTGTGAATTTAGTCCAACAACCTCACGACGGCGACTACGACGACGCTGTCTGCGATGGAATTGAGCTACCTTCCATCGGACGGCAAAGCGCATAGCTCACATCAAATGCGATCCACGTTTATCGGATTGCGTCACAGTAGGCGTGGCGGCGGCAACGAGGTCCGAAACAATAATGTTGTTTAAATAGTCGCGAAATTGTTTTGTTTGTTTCCAAAATGACCGTGCATATTTCGGACGATTTGCGCATGCATTCGTTGGAGATCGAAGGAGGTTCGAAGATCTTAAAATACTCTGTTGAAAACAACTCTTGCATTCCACCGGTACCTGCAGTTATAAACGAGATGCTCTTGTTTCGGCTACTGCCCACGCTTGGCGTTCTCCACACGACACAGTTTTACATTAATTTAAAAAAAAATTAGTGACTTCTGCCCATCAATGGTCAACCCAAACCGAAGGCGCGGTCAAAATGGCCCTCGCTTCCAGTTACTCATAGGTACAAAAGGGTAATGGTCCGCCACTTGAAAAAGTAATGGTCCGCCGCTTGACCTGATGCGAATGCCGCGTGTGCACTCAACCATCGTTACATTTTTAAAGGTGCGTATAATTGATGGAAGTTGTAAACAGTCGTAAATTTTATTAGGCAGCTAAATGTTAATTAATTGCAGTGAGTGACGATCATCATAACCTTCAGGCATGGGACGGCATATTATTAGGAATGAAAATTTTCCGGCGAAGATGCATCAATAAGAAAACTGAAATGTTAGAAATATTACACACTCATCAGCACTTGCATTGATGAGTTGCCTTGGATTGATTAAAAATCATGGAAACATGTTTTGAACGCCACTAATGACTGTCCGGAAAAAAGCAGCATGATATTGGTTGCTGCGACTTCACCGCTACCACCTCGCCCAGATATAATTACTATAGCAATTGATCATTACAATGATAAATTACTCCTCTAAATGGCCCTCTCGGATCGAGAGTTTCGACTTCGTTTAGCTTACTCAAATCGTTGCACAACTGTTCGTAACCGAACCAGCACCGCGCCACCACGCCAACGCTTTAAACTACCCAAAAAGAAACCCTGCGGTGACTCTGTCAATCCCGCTCACTTGCATAAATCTTGCCGCTTCCAAATTGGGTCGTAACATAAGCATTAAGTGTATGTACTGGCGTTTGGCTTGATTTTCAGTTGAAATGGTCCGGTTATGCGTGTATCCCTCCATTGGCCCGCTACGGACTGACCCGCTGTGGGAGTACAGTAACAAGAAAGTAAGCGAGAGAGAGAGTGCACCTACGCTACCGCTTCCACTTCACTGTGGTCGCACACCCTTTTCTGCATCGGGATCGACCTTCTCAAAAATTAAGTTATTTAGCCCGCTTCTTTTCGGTTGCACATTCGTATCGTATTTTTCCGAGAGTTACATTGTCAGGACCGGTTCGCGATGCGCTTTGAATGTTATGAAAACTTATTAATTACTCTCAAATGCGATGGCAGTAATGGATGTTGCTTGTGTTGAAGTAAGAGTGATGAATGCATTTGATGTTGAAAAATTGGGTTCTCCTAATGCAGGTTTTGTATGTTTGCTTTGTAATTATTTATTATTATTTTCTAATATAAATATCATAACTAATATAGTTTTTTTCTTTCTAATATAACTATCATAACTAATATAGTTTTTTTTCTTTTTTTTCCTGCAGGTAATACATTTTTGGAGATCAGGCCACTTCCTTGGTCATTTGAAGTATATAATTATTTCCTAGATGCGAGAGGTTCTCAACGAATTCGTTTTTACTGTGAAGAGAATACACCAATTTGTACTATAATGCCTCCTTCATGTTTTCCCATAATTTTATTATACTAAGTCCTTGACCTTGCACAAAGGCTTATATTCTTTACATTTTACTTGAAATTCTAAGAGCTAGAGTAGGTTTTATTTATAAGGACCATGAAGCACATAGTTTCGAACATAACAACATTAACTGGGTGATCTCGCAAGTCAATTACTACGTGTTCAATACTAGACGTGGAAGGCTTCGTTGTGTCTGTAGGATCGTAGCTATGCAAAAGAACTGTACACAAACGAATATTTTCAAAGCTATTTTCAAAGCATCAAGCTTTTGATTTGATTATATTGCATGTTAGATCAGCATGGAATGAGGATTTTTTTTAACATTTTGTATTCGACTTATCAATGCATTAGCAGTTTACATTTGAATGCTAGTGCAACTTAGCAGGTCAACATGAACGCCCTTGCAGAGTTAGTTCAAGTAAACATTATTTGAGAAACAACTTGATTTTGCAGGAGGCTTTTCTTGTAAACCGAGTTTTTCTCTCCCTCTCCCAAAAAAAAATTGTGCCTCTATTCCTTAAACTTTATGTAGTTATTCATTGTAAATTTTGTTCTAATTTTTGAAAAAAGCCGTTTTTTTAATTACGTTTTTTATCAATATGCAATATGCGATATCAACTTCACAGCTAATTTAGTTGAAATTGACATCGTATACATTGCTTTGCATGTTGATAGATGTAATATTCGCCCTTATTCTGAATAACGACGTATTGATTTTTCGATCGAATGTGGTTCTTCGCTGGCGTTATTAAGAATACGAATGAAATACGAGCGAAAAAACGATACGACGTTATTCAGAATAAGGGCGATTCCTTCATCGTCCAAGAAATTATGGCATGTTTTATTTTACGTCAAGCGTAAGTTTCATTTATTATAAAAGTGCATAAAAAGTAACATGAGAAATATAGAAAAATTTCAGAGGTTTAGTTTCACACAATCAACGACAACCTTTGTCCGCTATTACATGGCGCTAATCCGATTGAGTGGACACGGAAGCCCTAAATCTGGGAACGATCATTACTCTAGGATGAAGTAAAAGAAAACAAACCAAAAGTACCCAATTAGTTTCTCACCTACATTCAACTTGCCTTGGGCCAACTAATCAGGTCGAGTTCCAGTTCCAACCAATCGATAAAACGAAACAAAACCACACAAATGGCGAAGCATTAAAAATGTGCTGCTCTATGAGTACTGTTGAGAGGACCTACAGCGGCAGAACATGCCCGCAGACCTTTGATCCGGCTTGGTTTGTCAGTCGGTGTAGCTATGAAAAATGCGACCGTATCCTTCGGAAAATCAGACGGAACGAGGTGAACCGCAAAACAAAAATCACTGTGGCATAGCTTTCTTTTCAGCCCATTTGAAATACTCGTCCCTGGCGAAATTTTCAGGTGTACGGTTTGAAATATCCCATGATTAGGGTAGTAAATTTTGAGGTCTTATACTGAATTAAAATCTTATCTTATACTGAATTAAACATTAGAGTTGGAGATCAGATAATAGAACTAAAAATCAACACAATTTGCAACATTTGAGAACACCCATCGATCCGAGCGATCCTTGATATAACACATATTTTTTTCAAAATTGGCCAAATCGATGCTGAATCATGAAATGCTGGTCCCGCCAGACACAAAAAAAAACAAAAACAATGCGATAGCATTGACAGTTGCACCGACTGAACGGAGTCATTTTCGAATGGAAAAGATTAGTGCTCTTCCATCGGAAGATTGGATTGAGGTGCGGGAGGAACTGCATAGTGACGCCCGTTTGCCGGGTTATTTGTTCCAGTTTCCTTCCTGAATGCTTTTTCTCTCTTTTGTTCATAAAAGCTCAACGGCTATATTATCCACTGGGTGGCCGCCGGGTTCGATCAAGGCATTACGCTTTCCAATGTAAGCTAATTTTCCGCATTTTTTCTCCTTAAACGATAGTACTATTAATTGGAATTTTCTGTTCAGTGCATTGTTAACTCTCCGGTGTTCGATTCCCCTAGGTGTTGAGCATTGGTCCAATCGAAAGAAATGACTTTCGACGATCAGACAATTTAGAAAGTGGGGACCGTCATACAGGCAGAATTTGAAGGTATTCAGGTAAGCTTAATTCAACTGACTGTGTGCAACGATGGTTGATTGAATGAATTCCACAGTAAATAAATTTATCATAAACACACTACACTGAGATCGTTTTTACGTTATTTTTTATGTGTTTTTTACACTCCGGATTTCCGAAGTTACGCGTTTTTTTACGCAGGTTTCCGAAGATACGCTTTTTCCCGGATAGGCTAAGTAGACTTCAGTAGTCATCTCATACACGAAAATCATTTACAATTTTACAAGCTTAATACCATTTAAAAGCTACTCTAAGATGTGAATTAATTTCGATCATATGACTATCCTCTTTGGTTTCAGAGATTACATTTCATAAGTGACGTAACTGATAAAACGCAACATTCCAATTTCTAATATTCTCAGATATGTCTGCACCGATTTCAAAAATCGTATTTTCTATTCACACATGTTATGATAAAGTGACCAAGTGTAAAGTTTATTTTTATTATTGCTAATACTTTTGATTTTGGGAATGTTATCGAATATGCTTCTGTGAACTAATCGAATCAATCTGAATGAATTTATGTCGAAATCGGTCGAAATTAGTGTCAGAAATTATCGCAATCAAATAGAACACATATTTACGCATGAGAATTACTTAGTGCTGCTAAAAACTGAAATTGAACCGATGTGGTTTGAAGCAATGCAATGAAAACACAAACACACTCAAGTTCTCGCTACAGGGTCGTCACAGCGGATATGACAGTCCAGTCCGTGACATTCTTGAAACTTGTGACCGAAAATGATTACAGCAGCAACCTATCCAGCATGTACACTACCACAAAGCGAATGGCATACCTTTGGCGGCTGCGAGAGAGTGTGATAGAATGAACTGCTCTCAATATTGCAGTCGTGTGTCATGGCTCTCGTGATTACACCTTGCTCTCGTGCCATATGAGTGTTGCTACTGTTGAACGTAGCAGCTGCGCGTATCGTTGTCAAGTCAAGTCAAATTTTGGTACCCCTGATAATGTACCATTCGACTCAGCTTGACGAAATTGGACTTCTACATCTCAAGCTGTTCACAAACTACGATTGGGTCAAAAATCGCGTTCGAAGGGCAAATATTACACTCTTAGAAAAAATTAAACTCACATTTTGTGTCTGTTTCTATGTCTACTTCAGCTAAACTAACTGTGAAAATTAGGATATGATTCATTTTTACTTGCTTTGAGATGTAAATTTAAGTGAATTGCGACGCTTCTTTTCTGTGCATCTATAGATACATAAATTTACACGATTTTGTCTAAGTGTGTTTGCTCCGAAGATATAATCGTCGAAGTGACGTTTAGTACATTTAAACAATTTAGACTCGTTTGGAAGCAACTATTGGACATATGGCGGGCACTAGTGGTATAAGTGATATTAACGACAAACTACAATTTCTTCTGCCCGTTCAATTTTCTCAAAGATCACTATTACGATATGATTCTCTATCTATTTTGAAGATGCATGTTTATTTCGAATTGGTTTTTGATTTGAATATGGTGTAAATTTCATTATTCTTTCCAGTGGACATTTCCGATTCCGTGGATATAAGTTTTTAGCACTGATCTCATTTTCAGAGACTGTGTAAATATAGTGAAATTGAACAAAATTTAATTTCTTCAAAAGTGATTAAGCTCATTTCACTAACCGCTCTAAAAAAAATTCTCCTTTTTCGGTACTCCCGGAATAGAGAAACGATGTATCGAAAATCGAACTTTTTGGCCATCATCTAACAAAACACGCACAATATATGGTTGTTTCACAGGACTTCGTTCGTTCGATTTTCATAATTCCGGAACCGGAATTTCAATCAGGAAAAAATTCAGTAATAATGACGATAGTAAATCTTTTTAATTGAATCCAAGTTTGTAAAAATCGGTTCAGCCATCTCTGAGAAAATGGAGTGCATATTTTTGCAATTTCTCGCATATATCACCTTGTAGTTTCAGAATCGGAAGCCAACTGACTTGTAGCTCCACACAATGTTTCTGAATTTCTTTCGAATCCGACTTCCGATTCAGAAATTACAGGATGATATATGCAAAAACTGAGAATAAATGCACTTACTTTTCTTAGAGACGGTTGTACCGATTCTCACAAACTTAGATTCAAATAAAAAGTATAAATTTTTATACAAAGTTTCTGTATTTCATTTTAATCCGATCCGGAATTGATTAGCATAAGAATTACAATTTCAAATTATTTTCTTACTTTGCTCAGAGATGGCGGGGCCGATTTTACCAAAATTAACTTCAAATAAACGGTCTCATAGTCCTATACAAAACTCCAAAGTTTCATCCGGACGCGACGTCCGATTTCGGATTTATAGGATGAAGTATGTTGAAAATTTAAAGTGGCGAAACAAAAAACATAAAAAAAGATTTCAAAACTGACCTCTTGACTATTCCAATCGGTAGCAATTATCAGTAGACAAATAAAACAAACCGATTCTGGCTATCTTGATTCCATATGTTCATATACTTAGGTTCAAATGAAAGATCTTGTGGTCCCATATTGAATTCCTGCGTTTCATCCGTATCCGGCATTCGGTTGCGGAATTACAGGCAGAAGACTATTAAAATATTTATACCGTCAAAAAAACGGCGAGTAAAGCACATAAAATAATGTCTAAGCTTGCGTCCATACAAATTGATGTCAGCTTTTCTGATTCTCGGTATTCGATTACCGACCGGATATTGTGACCATAGACTCAAGAATCGATCCCTGTCACTTTCCTCGGACCGAATTCAATTATACTGGTTCACAGATTCCGGTTTCGTAAGTATCTGCAATAGTGGAACTCACTTCGTTTTCTCAAAGATGATCTTACGAATCTGAGAACTGTTTCACTCTGTAGGTTATACTACTTGATGAACATACCTTTTTGTTTTTCAAGAACCAAACAAAATAATTTTGCGAAAATCCTCTCATTTATATATGATAATTTGAGAGATATGAGAAAGGCATAATTAAAGCACTAGGTGGATTAAAACAGATTTTTTACCTTTTTTTCACATACACACACAGACAAACACACAAACATTCTGTAATCTCGACGAACTGATTCGAGTCGAATATGATACTCGGCCCTCCGGGCATCGGTTCCAAAGTCATTATATAGGCTTTCTATATGAGAAAGGCAAAAAAACGAATTCAAAAGTTTAGAGTCTGCTTACAAAAAAACGTTTTAATTCACCTAGTGATAAAATAGTGCCTTCCTCATTACCACGAGAATTAGATCCAAGTTTCATATTGGACTTTTCGAATAACTGTTGACGAGGCCTAACAATTGAAAAAGTTTTACAATCTTTTGAAAATCATTAGACATTTTTAACTTTCAACACCCTGTAAAGAGGATCCGGATAAAATTCATCCGCATTCAATAGAGATAATAAAATATTAGTTTAAATCGATTGTTTATCAAATTGTTTGTTTATAAGGTTATAATACATACTAGAGGAATTAACTGACTAGTTTTATGGAATTTGTTCCATTTTCGATTACCACTAACAATAAAATCAATAAAAATAATTTTTCAATTCTAAATACTGATTATAGAGAAATATTCTTACTACTGTTACTTTTGTATATGAAATTCTAGCAAAACAGGGTATTATTTGTTAATCAGCTGCATAAAACATATTTTGTGATTGAATTTTTAAACAATTTTGGTCATAGCATGTACATTATTTGCAGTTTTCACTAACATCACTACACCACCGATACGATGTTACTGTACTATCGGCTGTAAAAATTTCATATGTATTGCGAAGCATGCAATTCCGACGCGAATAAACTTGAATAAATTGAAATTCGTTCTTCCCTTGGGGCACATATCTCGTAAAGTGGTTATGATTTATCTCTACGTCAGCACGCTGTTCAACAAAAATCACACACCGGTTACAGGCATTCGTGCCTGCAGCGTGATTCTGATTTCTTCATAACGGTTGAAAACTCGTGCTCATAAGTGCTTGGTGTCGATGGACTTGCTTGTTTTTCCAAACCGAGCTTCGGTGTTGGTTTTCGATTTCTTTGCCACGTGTGCGGAATGGATCAGCGCACGCAGTGTGCTTCGTTCGTGTGTTGTGTTTTCTTCTACCGTACCGACGCATGTACATACCTGTGCGCTTTATATGAAGGTTTGAAATGTTAGACACTCATAACCCTGTAATTTCGAGCTCGACTTTACCGCCTGGGGACTGGTATAGCCGAGATCGATCCGTTTGACCGTCAACTGATAAGGTCTGACGATTGGAATTGCTTTGAGCACAGTTTTGACCTTTCATTTGAATCGGCTGCGTGAAAGACATCGACTTATCCATCATGCTATACCCGTTCCCCTTTTATCATTGAATAGTTTGAAGTACGGGTATGCAAAACGATTCCGTATTGTTGACGTACCTTAAGGTCAGATTCAATACCAAAACCATGAAAAGATCCATTCGTTATTTGATAACTGAATACCAATTAAGAAAAAATCGTGCCCGTCCTGTAACTCGCTCGTCATTTGGTTCTCATCCGGTATATAAAAAAGGATTAAATCCGAAATAGGAATATGACTAGAACATGAAGGTTTTTACGGACATCAAATAAATAATCAAAAAAAAACTAGATATTTCATTTGACTAAAAACTAAATTAAATTAGATCAACAATAAAAACTTCACTACACAATCCTCCCCCTTTAGAATCAGCGAACGAATATCAAAAACCATATAAAACGGGTTTAATTGCACTGTTCGACTATTCATGCCGCGCGGGGTAAAAACACAATTCGCTAGTGTGAGCTACGCAATTGACATGTATGCAAATGAATGCAAGGGAAACAATAAAGACAACGTGAACGACTAATTAACCACCTCAGCCAAGGCGTTCGACAAAGAGCCCGTGCTCCATTCACAATCGACAGAACGGGTTGGTAGTGGTCTTCCGACAAGTAGCCATAGGCCGGCAGATCCGATCGTCTTGAGTGCATACAGCGATATAAACGAGATGCGATAACCGATCTTGTTTTTCGCTCAACTCGCATTACGCACCCGATCAACTCATAAATCATATGTTTTAATCTTACTTCGTACGTGCTAGGATCAAAGCATGGCGAAACTGGACCCGTGCAGGGTTGAATTCTGCGGCACTCTCGAAATGTCACGGGATTAAGATTGGGGCGAAACTGAAAGCTTATCAATTAACATTTGAAATTGGAGCATAGAATAGGATGTCTGTTAATTTGCAACACATTTTCGAGTAAAGAAAATAGCAATTTTTCAAAGTTGTCATCGTTCAGGGACAGACTGCTTACGAGTACTGTTTTGCCGAACAGTGATCATGGCTCGTAATTTATGATCATTCGACGAATAGGAACAATTCGTTGCAATTCAGGTAAAAAATAAATGGAGCGGGTTTTGACACGATTGTGTTAATTGTTATTGTAGAAGTAGTTATCGGTTAGATCTGAAGCAAATATGGTAGACCCGAGTGAGTGTCAATTTCGCACCATGAAATGAATGTAAATAATTTAAGTAAGTAGCGAAATAACGATCAATGCCGTTTGTCGTTTCAATGAGAGGTCTCACATTTTCAACTATTTATTTAGAACATCCTCTAGACTTATTACTAGACTTAAATTCTCGTAATTTTTTTCTCTGGCATTACACTGTGAGATACAGACGAATGATTCTATCAACTGATCGTATTGTTTGAAGTTAATCATGATCTGCGAATTTCTACTTAAATTGAATGCATTAGTAGAAAAAATTATATGTTTTTCTTCAAATGCGCTTGGCAGGACCGGCTCCGACAGACCAAAACTTTTTTGCATCGATGAAGAAATTTTCTAAAATGCACTATGTCGTAAGTTAATCCAGAAACGTGTAATGCATCCCCATTTCGTTCTAAAAGCTGGATTGCAGTTCCAGGGTGTGGGCTCGGTGCAGAACATAAATTATATGATGCTGTTTTGCCACGGAAGGTATGTACACCGCCGTAATCCTTTTCGAGAGGTGTAATTTGGCGCAAGATGGTGCGTAAGATATGTAACCAATTCCGCCATCAGCAGTCATCGTTATATTCTTGTGGTTGATGTTCTCGGGTCGGCTGCTGCCGGGGAAAGATGATGATGAAGATACGAAGACGAAGATGATGATGTTGGTAATGTCCATGGTTGTTTTGCACGGCATGGAACGGTTTATTTTTAGAACCATGTCTGAAAATTGCCCTCGCGAGGATGAATGTATAACGACACAAAGTTAGTAGATCGTAAGAATTTTCCATTGGTTGCGGTAGGTTCTGGATGACGATGAACATGGTCTGTAATTAGCGTTTAAAGCGGAGGGAATTATGATCTCGCATTGGCAAGTACAGTTCGATGAACGTTGCAGCGGGTTTCACAATCGCCGACATTAATCTTTCCAAACGGGATTAATCACTCCGTTTTGATCGCATAACTTTATGGCTTTATGACATTTCCGATTTTCCGATTATTTTTTAACATTTGCCATCATTTTAGTTTTATCTTCATTTAATTTTTCCCTAAAAACCCGAAATAAGTGTGTGACCCAAATAGACATTTTTAGACAGGTTCAATAGAAACTTATCTGTTTGGCATTCGTTTTCGGACCAAAATCCAGTCACAACCATAGTAACGTGATTCAATAGGATGAAAATGTAAGCACGTCTATGGTTATCTGTATTGAGTATTCATGAATAAATTTACAATTTATTTGAAGTTGTTTCCACCTGGTTTATGAAGCGCTCCCGTAACGATCGGAAAAACGTTGATATTTTATGTACCTTCTCGTATACCAACTCTGGCCTCGAAGTTTCTTTTGATTGAGTTTCTAACAGATGAAAATGTTTGGTAGGTATGAAATTTATTCGAAAGCTTACCTAGTTGAACAAATTGAAGCGAAATTGCTGTTGAAGCATAAACTTTCTGCTTCTATTAGTAGCAGGAGACAATTGACGCAAAGGAAAGCTTCGTTCGAGAACAGGTCGCATATAAAATATACCTACAAGTTGAATAAATAATTAATTTATCCCAATCGATACTAACCGTGCGTACAAAAACATATATTAAATAGAAATCCAATCTAAATAAATTTGTATAAAAAATCTGTCCAAATTCGTGTTAAAAATTGTGCTAACGAAAAAAATCATTTGAAAGGTTGTGTACGAGACAAATTAAACATCATGATCATGATAACATTAAAAATTCAATTTTCAATTTCTCTCTCATCATTTTAATTTCGAAGCTAATGTTAGGATTTTGGGAAACTTCAATTACTAATGCGCCATCGGTGATTTGTTTGCTATGTTTATTGCATGTTGTTGGGTAACATTGAGTATTGGTCGTACGTGAAGTCTATAACAGATTGGTGTTCCAGACAAGCCTGATGTGAAAATTTCCAACGATGACGCATATCTACGGATTTCTTCTGTCTCTTTGTTTTGATTTCCAGATTCAGTGCTATTTGTCTCCACAATATTTAAACCACTCTGAAGGAAACTGGTGATCGATTCGTGTTTTGTCTGAAAAGTGTCACCGGCCATAGCTTATGACATTGTATTTCTGTTACGCCATCAACCCAGATCCGTGACATAATGACATCACAAATAAAAAATTATTTTTTTGAAACTATTCTCAAGCACATATTCGGGGTAGGAAATTGAACATAAAATTTCTTTTTTGTTCTTTTTTCCCAAATAATTTAAAAGCAAAACTAAGCATTATTTCAAAATACTATTATCATATTCGTTGAAAAATCAATGCG
Source organism: Malaya genurostris (assembly GCF_030247185.1). Lineage (NCBI taxonomy): Eukaryota > Metazoa > Arthropoda > Insecta > Diptera > Culicidae > Malaya > Malaya genurostris. The sequence continues at coordinate 26,557,061 of NC_080572.1, read as the reverse complement.
GTTCAAATTAGTTTTACATCGAAGATGGTTTTCAATCAAATTTTCGATAGACGATCGACCAAAATAGACTCTAAGAAAGCCCACTTTTTTTAATTATAAGTAAAGAAACGAAGCAGCTTTCGGCTTCTATATTTGTAAGTCTGTGTATCTTACTTGTACTGAACCAGAAATAACGCTTCAAAATCATTTTCATTTTTTTTCTGAATCCTTTGAATCGTTTTCTTCCTGGTAGAACAACAACTTGACCAAAGTGGAACTGCATAAAGCATGATTGGTCTGAAAATTTGTTTATAAATTATTTAAATTAAACATTTTATACATTTATTACATTTTGCCCGGAATCCTTCAATGTTATCCTGAGTGAGTTTTTCGGCATACGTTAAACCTATGTATTTTGCCTAATCAGAGCATGTCAATTCCAAACTATTCAACTTGATATTGTGATTATTGTTTGGTTTAAGAGAAAAAGTTCTTGGTTCATGAGGAAAGATAAATAATTGCGTTCTTGCTGTATTTGCTGCAATTTACCGATCATATTTAAGCTTTTTTTTGTAGGCGACCGCAGATCACTCTTCGATTTCTACTTGTGGCTAAATGACTTGTATCGTCTTGTATCGGGCTTGGTACATGAAATTTTCGAAATCGAAAAAAAAATTTTTTGATGCCAAAAGTCTTAGAATTGCAAAATTCAAAATTCGACTTTCTAGGACAGAAATCTCGATGTTACATGCAATTTTAAGATTTTCGATCTCGGAAATTTCATGCAGTGCTCTTTCAAGATCGAAAATTTTCAAAATTTAACCACTGGGCAACACCCCTTACCCATGTCCGATTTAGCTCAAATTTTGCATGAGGACTTTTTTGAGGTGCTTATATATATATATATATATATATATATATATATATATATATATATATATATATATATATATATATATATATATATATATATATATATATATATATATATATATATATATATATATATATATATATATATATATATATATATATATATATATATATATATATATATATATATATATATATATATATATATATATATATATATATATATATATATATATATATATAGTTACAATATGATCCCGTCCATAATAACTGCTGACCCAACAGAACTTCATTAGTAACAACACCAGAAACACACGGGTGCCTACAGCAAGAAACGCTGACTAGACAGATCGACCATAGCAACGACGAGCGACGATCCCTGGAAGAAGAACGGAAGTCCACCGCCACATCAGCAGGATATCGATGAGACGCGTGCATCAGCAGAATAGGTTAGCGCAGGTAAAGCCATGATCGGGCTTAGCAGAGCAAGTTAATTGATTTCAGTTGAGCAGTACAGTTCGTGTACGCGTAGAAGTAAGACGTTTGTAATTAGTTAAGAGTTAATGTGAATAAAAATATATTTTTTTTAAACCCACGAGCCACGACTCGTTAATATATATATATATATATATATATATATATATATATATATATATATATATATATATATATATATATATATATATATATATATATATATATATATATATATATATATATATATATATATATATATATATATATATATATATATATATATATATATATATATATAGAACTTTTTTAAACAATAAAACGCATAAAATTTGCAAAATCTCATCGGTTCTTTATTTTAAACGTTAGATTGGTACATGACATTTACTTTTTGAAGATAATTTCATTTAAATGTTGACCGCGGCTGCGTCTTAGGTGGTCCATTCGGAAAGTCCAATTTTGGGCAACTTTTTCGAGCATTTCGGCCGGAATAGCCCGAATTTCTTCGGAAATGTTGTCTTCCAAAGCTGGAATAGTTACTGGCTTATTTCTGTAGACTTTAGACTTGACGTAGCCCCACAAAAAATAGTCTAAAGGCGTCAAATCGCATGATCTTGGTGGCCAACTTACCGGTCCATTTCTTGAGATGAATTGTTCTCCGAAGTTTTCCCTCAAAATGGCCATAGAATCGCGAGCTGTGTGGCATGTAGCGCCATCTTGTTGAAACCACATGTCAACCAAGTTCAGTTCTTCCATTTTTGGCAACAAAAAGTTTGTTAGCATCGAACGATAGCGATCGCCATTCACTGTAACGTTGCGTCCAACAGCATCTTTGAAAAAATACGGTCCAATGATTCCACCAGCGTACAAACCACACCAAACAGTGCATTTTTCGGGATGCATGGGCAGTTCTTGAACGGCTTCTGGTTGCTCTTCACTCCAAATGCAATTTTGCTTATTTACGTAGCCATTCAACCAGAAATGAGCCTCATCGCTGAACAAAATTTGTCGATAAAAAAGCGGATTTTCTGCCAACTTTTCTAGGGCCCATTCACTGATTTGCAAGCGTTGCTCGTTAGTAAGTCTATTCATGATGAAATGTCAGAGCATACTGAGCAAATAATAATGCATGAAAATCATAACCTCAAAAAATCTGAGCAAATACTAATGCATGAAAATCCTAACCTCAAAAAAATCACCCTTTATATATATATATATATATATATATATATATATATATATATATATATATATATATATATATATATATATATATATATATATATATATATATATATATATATATATTTATATATATATATATATATATATATATATATATATATATATATATATATATATATATATATATATATAAGAGTGGCGAAAAACAACGTGTTTTGTCGGTTACGTGTCTTTTATATTATCATATCTCCGGAAACAGAAGTCGCAGTCATTTGATCTTCGAACTTGATCAATAGCACAATAGTATAAACGTATTCAAATGAGCCTAAGCTTGTTAAAATCGGTTCAGCCATCTCCGAAAACTTGCGTGGTAAAAAACAACACATTTAGTCGGTTACGTCACTTGAATGTATGATGAAAAAGACATAAGTTGAATCGAAAATTTATTTTAAAACCACGATAGATTTTAAATTAAATTGGATTACATAGATTATCCAATGAGCAAGACTGTATGTATATTTCAAAAAAACGATTTGAACTGTAAAATAACTTTCCATTCAATTGCCTGTTCCAAATATGTGCATGAAAATTGATCTAAATTCACAAAATATGTTTATCTGTGTACGCTCGAACCTTGTGGAACACCTGCTCGTACGGATAGCAATTCAAATTTACAGTTCTGATAGCTAACCGGGAGAGTACGACCAGTTGAATAATTTTGAATCATTTTTATCAAACAAATAAGCAACTGGAAATCGTTGATGAGCAATTGAATGTTCATGACGAAACCCAAACTGCTCTGGTAACAAAATAGAATTCTCATTGATATGAGACATCATTCTCAACAATATAATTTTTTAAAAAAGTTTACTGATAGAAGAAAGTAAACTAAGCTAAGTTTTTATCGGATTTGAGGATAGGAATTACTTTAGTGTTTTTCCATATTTTAAGGGGCGGGTAGGGTCAAACACTTTTGAAAAATCATTTATTATTTTCTTAACACTCTCGTATAGTAAAACATTTGAAGAATTTTCTGTGAAATTTTCAAGCCTATTGGAACGAAACTCTGGAAGTTATGGACCTTTATGTATAGCTATCTAATTTTACGAAGAATCTAGAGCACGGCGCACAGGTCCAAGATTTCTACTTCGATTGACTTCAAAACTTGACAAAACATTCTTGAAATGTTTCGTTATAATAAATTATAAATGAAAAAAGATGATTTTTTGAAAATGTTAAACCCTACGGACTCCCTGGAGTAATTAATTGTTTCCATTGATTTTATGGACAAAAACGCGTTTTCCTCGAAATCAGGTCAAAAATTTAAAAAAAATCAAAAAGAAACGTTTGGGGTCTCGAAAAACTTCTATTCTAACTATACTGATTTTATTTGTTCACTTCTGATTAGTCTGCGGTGAGATACAGTGGACACCGCCAATCATGATTTTTAAGAAGTGTCCTCAAAAATACCTCTTCACCGACTTATTTCTCAATATTTTTCCACGAAAAAATTACAATATGTTTTTCGAATGATGCTTTGTATCATGCAAAACATTTGAATTTATATTGTTGAACGATAATTCTGGAAAAAAAATTCGCAGAAATGATAATTTTTTTCATCATGTGCGATCTGTATTCAAACCAATTAGCCTTTTAATAGTTGAATATAGAACTAATTAGATTAATTATAGCTTCGTTGGAAATGTTACAGAAAGATATTCTGAGTCAAAGTCAGCTTGAGTAATCATTTTATTTCATATAATATTATATTACGTCATATTATATTATATTATATTATATTATATTATATTATATTATATTATATTATATTATATTATATTATATTATATTATATTATATTATATTATATTATATTGTGTTATGTTACATTATATAATATTATGCTCAATTATATCGACAACGGGGAAGGGTTGGGGATCCATCTTACTTACTCTTTCAGTCGTGGACCACGCGTGTCTCTGCTGTATACAGGAGGCTCGATTAATCGATTAATGGCTGTTCGCCATCAACTTCCTCAACTTGATCGGGCCATGCTATCCGCTGTGCGCCTCTTGATCGAGCCATGCTATCCGCTGTGCGCCTCTTCTTCTTATATCGGATCGTTATCGAGGATAATTTTAACCGGGTTGTTCTCCGACATTCTAACAACATGCCCGGCCCACCGTAACCGCACGAGCTTGGCCCTTTGGACGAGTGTTGGTCCTCCCAGCAACTTGTGCAGTTCATGCTTCATTCGCCTTCTCCACGTACCGTCTTCCATCCGCACTCCGCCAAAGATGGTTCGAAACACCTTCCGTTCAAACCCAGTGCAGTACATTGTCCAGGACTCGTGCTAGTAGAGAATAACCGGTGTAACCAGCGTTTTGTAGAAAGTAAACTTCGTACAACGGCGAATTTTGCTCTATCGAAGCGTCCTGTGCAGTCCAAAGTAAGCACGGTTTCCTGACAATATACGAATTTGTCTGCTGGTGTCATTATCGGCAGTCACAAGTGAGCCCAAGTACATGAACTCGTTGACCATTTCGATTTCATCACCGCCAATCAGAACTCGTAATGGGTGGCTGACATTATCTTCTCCTTGCCCCTACCCCTGCCCCTGTCTTTCATGTACTTTATCTTTGACACATTGATGTCTAGTCCGATCCTCTTGGCCTCAGCTTTTAATCCGATGTACGTATCTTCCATCTTCTCAAAGTTGCGTGCTATAATGTCAATATCATCAGTGAAACCTAGTGGCTGGGCGGACTTTCTGAAAATCGTGCCACTCGTGTCTTCGCTCTTCTTATCACACCCTAATGGAATGTTGAATAGCAGACACGAAAGGCTATCACCTTGCCAAAATCCTCGGCGAGTTGCGAAAAGACTCGAGTATTTCCCTGATACTCGAACAACACACATCACTCGATCCATCGTATCCTTGACCAATCGTATCAGTTTGTTCAGGAATCCGAAGTCGTGCATGTTTTTCCTTAGCTGATCTCGATCGATTGTGTTGTAGGCTGATTACGATATTGTACCACGAATTCGTTTGCAGTCGGTGAAAATCGACGGCATAGGATTTGGGAGAGTACCTTGTAGGCGGCATTCAGCAGAGTGATCGCGCGGTAATTGCAGCAATCCAGCTTGTCACCCTTTTTGTAGATGGGACAAACGACTCCTTCCATCCATCAGGGTATCTTACAAATGAATGACTTGATGAAGAAGTGAAATGTCAACCCGATTCAAGTTTGTGAAGTTTTGTGTTTTGACCCTGAATGTCTGAAATGAGTAAGGCGAACCCTTTTAACAAACAAACCATCAGGTCAGGTTTCAGCTGGTACAGCGAAATTCTTTTTAATATGCACACTTAAATTTTATTGCTGAATCTCGGCAAAAAAATGCCGAGATTTGCACAGCCAAGAAATCTCGGTAAAATAATAATTACTGAGAATCTCGGCAATACCAAATTTGTTAACTGTCAATAATTGCCGAACTTGTCAGCAGCAATTTTGTTGTTAGCTGGGCAAAAGTGATTATGATCGAATAATGAATTGCCGAGTCATCAGCAATCGAGCATTCCTGTAGTGGAATTTGACCTTCTGTTTGAACAGACTTCGCTGCCGATTCAGAGTGTACAGCACCATTGCATGGCTGGTGCTACGATCCTAAGAATCCTTGCAGGTTAGGGAACATAAACAAAAATAAAAAATAAAACAAACCTAGAAAACATCACTTTTAAAGACGATTATTTCCAGTGCTCCTCAACGCATCTACCTGGAAATAAGGAGACTTTTTTGAGTATACATGAAAAGTAGTTTTTTATTTCACTAAACTTTTCACGAAACATAAAAATCTATTTCCTACATTCAATATATACACAGAAAGAAATTATGAATTTTACAGGTGACATAATTCTTCAAACGATACAATTCATAACTACTGAACTTCTCAAATGACACATTATTACATTCGTGTAGAAATTTACTGGCTCCGAGTGTAATTTGCACTCGGCTAGCAAGTCAGACTGTATGAATTTATATGCACGATTTACCAGCCAAGCAGATATGTGCTTCTGTGGCTCAGTCGACTAACTGGTGTGCTTTGTGATTTAATGTTTTTCGGTTCAACTCGCATTGGTGATGTCGATCTTTTGATTTTTATTCCTTTCTTTTTGAAGCCATGTAATTTTCAAATCACACAATGTTCTTGAATGAATATAGATTTGTGTGAAATATGACGCTCTATTTATGTGCATCTGATAAGATGTAAAATCACAAAAAAATTTCGAACTGTGTATATAGTTATCGAGATATCAGAATATTACTTTAACGAATTTTGGAAAAGACATGTGGATCAATCAGTAAACTGTCATGTTGTCGATCTAGTTCGGTATTTCATTATGCCGAGCTCGAGAATCTCTTTTAAGTGCGTGGCCGGATGTTTTTGCTGGAAGACTTCGGGTCCTCATAACCAATTCTGGTCTTCTTAACAGCAGTAATACGAAAGCTATCTGATAATCAATTTCGGATTTGGGGACGGGTATAGCGTGATTGGATAGTCGTTGCCTATTACTCAGCCCACCTGGGTTCGATTCCCTACCTCGCACATAGGGTCAGAAAGATTTTCTGGTCCGAAGAGGCGAATGACCTTAAGGTGTTAAAACCTCTATAATTGAAACAAAAAAAATCGGATCTACTGTAAGTTTACTTGCATCCACTGACAATGCCTTGAATAGATGGTGGCTTCACACACACATACTGATGGTGAATCGTTCACGAACACGTTTCATGCCGAATTTTTCTTTGGAGTGGCATTGTGTCCTCAGTTCAATATACAACAACTGATATGCACCAACAAGTTTGAGATGAAACGTAATAAATTCATTAATAATTTCATATTCCAAGTCAGTTTAGGATTACGATTAGATTTCAAGAACACCTAAATGACGTTCAATAGAGTTATAACTTAGCAATGTCTCTTTTTGTCGGTAATTGATATTTCAACTTAACGGTGAAAATCAAGTGAAGTGAATGTAGGTTCTCATTACGGGATTCGCTTCAGAGACAAAAGTAAGTACTTGGATGAACTTGATGTCATTATGAAGATCACGCCACCAACATTTTGTTGAAAAATTAGTTTTTTCCACCGCAGTGATCACTTCACTATGCGTGATACTGGTAATAGGTGAAAACAAGTGAAGTGACATGTAAGTGAAGTGAATGTAAAAGTGGAAGTGAGAACGGTAATAAGGGTCATTGAATTGAAATAAATACCTATTCGACAATTAATTTTTTTTATAAAACTAGACATTCCTTGTTGGGTTAGAATGGCCTAATTATGTCGGCATTACCAACACAATGCCGATCACTCATGGTCCACGGACAGCCTTGCCTGTTCGGTAGATCAAACCCGTCGTTATAAAACTCACTTTCAACGGCCGAAAAGCTTCTCCGGATAGCATTCAACGTAAAACAAGTTTCGGCTTGCTCAACCTTTACCGTAACACGTCCCGAGGCGAAAGTAAATTAGCCTACTCAGAAGCCGAAAATATGAACATCATATGTACGCGCTGCCGACAGACCTAAAGAGGGCCCAACACGGAGAGGGAACACTTTTGATGGCGCTTGCGATTAATTTTACAGGATCATGTTTGAAAAATGGAAACCAGCAGAAAATGATGATAGTAATAGTAACCTAAATTTTATGTTAATTGAAAAATGAGAAGAGATAAACGGTTTTAACTTATCCGTTGAAAACCTTCATACCATTTCTACGCTCAATGTTCGTCGGAGGGTTTCGCTTTTAAAGTAAAAATTCCTTTCTTTCTACAAGTGTGTGAGGCTACTCAGCATAAGTATTCTACACAGTGAAACCAGTCATTAGCGAAAAGCAGACCCGGTTCATTTGTTCGCATCAGATGTTCAATCTCTGACAGTCAGTCTCGAAGGAAATCGAACCGTCGATGATTACAGAGGACCATGTTAATTATATGACAACTGGTCATACCAGACAAAAAATCAGTACTGCTAATAAGTGGGTTCACTTTCACGCGGTGTTCGATGATGACACACTTTGTGAGTAAAGTGAATATTTTATGACAACCGTAGACCGCCTGAAACTAATGACTCATAACTGTTAACATATGAAATGTTGCTTATTTTTCACTAATATTTTGCGAAAAGTCTGCCTAGACTGCAAACAGATTGAAAAGTTTCACTTCACCTTGCTCAGAGAATATACATTTCTAGTTTCTTTACTCTTCTTCGGCACATCTGTGGATAACTGATGTTGAGTAACGAGCTTCACTTCTGATGTCTTTGTAATATGCTGTGTAAGCTTTGCATCGTTGCAAGACCTAGGAGCAATTAAAAGATTCCAGGACACAGAAAAAAAAACAATTTCACCCATGCCTTTCATAGGAGTATTACAGAACATTCTTGTAGTGATTAGATCTTATGAATTGGTTGCAAAGAAAGTCGTCGTTATGAAATGCTGAAAGATTTACACGTAAAGTGAACCGCATTTTCACTCTCGCTATAAAAAACTTTTCTGTGGTCCCTTACGATAAATTTCAAACAGCACAGTGAAAAGTTACCGAAAAGTGCAACGTTTCAAATTTAAATGAATGCATACTGCAGGGCGGTAGTGAGCTCAAATTATTCGCGTATCAATGCTATCAATGAAAATATTTCATTAAGATAATGTGTATAGTTTACTTTATTTATTTTTATTGCTCACTTAAAGTATCCTTAACTTTGTATCGGATGCGAAGTAACACACATCATTAACCCTCAGGGTACGGACTGGGTTACCGTAACCCGAGCGAAATTTGAAAGAAGCGCCATACGAAGAGAAGTCGGCAAGAGGGGTCCGGACCAGGGGGGGGGGGAAAACTACACACTATTAGAGGCCCAAGCGGCAGAGTCAGTCTCCGCTTTGTGTCCGAGCTAGACACATATAAACATTGTGCTCGGGTGTGGTACACCCAGTCCGTATCGAACGTTACAAAATCCAAAATTTTCAAAAAAATTAAGTTTTAATTTTCGTCTGCCGCTGAGGAATAAAAAGGTAAGTAAGAATACGTACTCTTTACTTAATTTTGTAGATTCTAACCTCAAAATAACGCGTTGTACATGGTGTAAGCGAAGTATTGTAGTAGATCTCAATCACTTGAACGTACGTCTTATATCGAAATCTTTGCTGCTCGTAGTGAATTATGTTTGGTATTTATTTATATGATACTACTCAACAATATCTGAGAAACAATTTTTTTACGCTCAAAGTAATTAATTTTAACCTTTATCATCATAAATCAACGAAACAACGTTTTTTCGCTAACTCGAAAAAACGCGTATTTTCATTTTTCAAAAAAAATATAGTTTTGGGAATAAATCAAAAAACCGTTATGGACATTTGTAAGAACTACTTTTTACCTTTCAAATGCGAGTTATACAATGTTAATATTTTTTTTTTGAAAAAGTTACAGCATTTTGAAAAAAAAAAACGTTTTTTACAAAAAAAATTCAAGACCCGTTCACATTTTTCATTATAATTTTTTTTCAATCAGTTAAATGATTAATCTGACAACTCTATTATATTTTTGAGACAATTTCACACAAATTAAAAAAAAATTATTCAAATTGACAAAGTACAGCTCGATATACACCCAATCAAAGTCCCCGGGTTAGGCTAACCCTGTCCGTACTGAACGTAACTTTTTTATAGTCTGTACCCTGAGGGTTAAGTATGAGTAGATCCAAACATAATATTTTGAAATGATTCTCTTGGGTCTATATGTGAGGCTTGTTTGTTTTATTCGCTTGATTTGTTTGATGACGTACATTGGAGTTTTTCATGCGGAGGATACACGCTACACAGTACAATAAGTACTATTAGTTACGAGCTACAACATAACAGTTCGGCTGAAAAGTTCGTATCGTTTAATAGAAACACACATTTTTTTGCCAAAATTCGTTTTTATTATTCAACATAATTGCCATCAGAGGCGATACAGCGATTATAGCGATCTTCCAACTTTTCGATACCATTTTTGTAGTACGATTTGTCCTTTGCCTCAAAATAGGCCTCAGTTTCAGCGATTACCTCTTCATTGCTTCTAAATTTTTTATCAGCGAGCATTCTCTTGAGGTCTGAGAACAGGAAAAAGTCACTGGGGGCCAAATCTGGAGAATACGGTGGATGAGGGAGCAATTCGAAGCCCAATTCGTTCAATTTCAGCATGGTTTTTCGTTGTTGTTTTTGATCAATTGTGAGCTCACGCGGCACTCATTTTGCACAAAGCTTTCTCATATCCAAATATTCGTGAATAATATGTCCAACACGTTTCTTTGATATCTTTAGGGTGTCTATCTCGATCAACTTCACTTTACGGTCATTGAAAATCATTTTGTGGATTTTTTTCACGTTTTCATCGGAAACAGCCTCTTTTGGACGTCCACTGCGTTCATCGTCTTCGGTGCTCATATGACCAGTACGAAATTCTGCAAACCACTTACGAATTGTTGCTTCGCCCGGTGCAGAGTCTGGATAACACTCATCAAGCCATTTTTTGGTATCGCGGCACTTTTTTTCATCAAAAAGTAGTGTTTCATCAACACACGAAATTCCTTTTTTTCCATTTTTTTCACAATAACAAAAGTAGCTTCACTCAAAATGCAATATCTCACAAACTAATAATCAGACTGTCAGCTGTCAAATTTATACACGTATCTTTTGAAGGTTGGTACTAACTGAAAATGGTATGGATTTAATTCTAGTGGCGCCCTCTCATAGAAACGATACGAACTTTTCAGCCGATCTGTTACAAATTAACTCAATCATCAATGAGTTTTTTTACTTAATTCACCAAGTGTGGTGGGTTTTGAGAAAAAATTAAGATCAATTTAATAATTTCCGAGATCTATTCAAATAATTCTCAACACACAATTTCGCTAACACTTACGAAAGCAGAAATATCAGCAACAAATATTACCTGTTTTAATCAATATAGTGGTGTGATGATGTCTTTCTTGTATTATTTATATTCTCATAAACATTACTGTGTTATACTTCAGAAAACATTCCATTGAATTATAATCAAAGATAAATCAACCAAAAAAGTATTTTTTTCGAATGTATGGGTTTAAACCTAAAGGTCATTCCCCTCTTCGATCAAAAGAAAAATTATATATATATATATATATATATATATATATATATATATATATATATATATATATATATATATATATATATATATATATATATATATATATATATATATATATATATATATATATATATATATATATATATATATATATATATATATATATATATATATATATATATATATATATATATATTATCTCATGCCTTTCGGTCATGAGCTTTTTAAAAAAAATCTAAATTTTATCCTGCTCCGCTGACAACTCAAACCAGACTAACTTTTATTCAATTAATTATTATGCCTAGCGCCCTAGCTTCTTACTAACTGCTGACAAAGCTACTTGTCCTTAGCGTATGGCCCCATGAAGGTTCCACGTGACGTTGGCTCCTCGCTGACGACTCGGTGTACAGCAGTGGTGGTAAAGCATCGATTCCGAACACGCAAAACGTGTTCGTTTCGAACCAAAAAGCGATCCACCATCGCGAGTATAAATTTGTCGATACCATCGTTCGAGTCAGCATCGCCGAACCAAGAAGCGATGCTGATGGTGCAAGAACCGATGCTTTAGTTTGTGAGCCTATCGTTACTAGTATGTTCATGAACATCCGATTTGAGAACTATAGGCTGTTGCTTCGGATGAACCGAACTTCGTCAGCTACGGGAGTGTTTGGATAGTTTAGTAAAGTATGGTTATTTTGAACATTTCCAGCAAGATTAGGGTTTTCGAAATTCTATGTTTAACTAATTGGTGAATCAATAGTAAACAAAATTTATTTTTTTGGACATTTTTGGTGGGCGTAGGGTGATTTTATATTGAAAATTGTGAAATTTTGGACTACTGCAAAGTCGGTGATCCATTGATTAATGAATCAATAAAAGTTCGTATTAAATAATTTTGCATACTTTATGTGAATGTAGGTAGAGTGGCTCAATGTGAAAAATTGCAAATTTTTAAACTATTGCAAACCTGATACTCTATTGATTAATTAATCAATCGCATTTCGATTAGGATAATTTTTTACATTTTCAGCGAGCGGGGGGTGGCGCAATATGAAAATTTGTAAATATTTTGACTTTTGCTGATTTTATATTCCATTCAATAGTGATAGTTTTGACATTTTCGACGACCGTAGGGTGGTGCAATTTGGAAAATTTTAAAATTTTGGACTAATTTATTAATTAATTTATTTATTTATTCAATGTCGATTCAATGTTCTATTAATTGGTGAATCAATAGCAGTTCCAATAGGACATTTCCAGCGAGCATAGTGTGGTCCTATTTGAAAAATGTTAGTATTTGAATTTGCAGATCCCAGGCTTTAATGATTGGTGATTGAATTAAATTCGAATATGATAATTTTGGACATTTTCAGTGGGCGTAGAGTGGCTTTATATAAAAATATGGGAATATTTTACCTTTGCTAATTCAATGTTTAATTGATAGCAACTGGAATATTAGAATTTTAAGCATTTTTTTCGGTGGTAACGCAGCTTTATATGAGAAATTGCGAATTATTTTGGCAAATTGGATGCTGTATTGTTTATTATATCAATATTAGTGGTGCTGAACCATACGATTTAAACATGCAAATCTTCCTGTGTCTGTGATTTTGACGCGCTATTTCTTTGCTTATCAACTGAAATATAGTATTAGTTGTGATGCTAGGCATGTTATCGAACCATAAATAATAAAACTACGCATCGAATGGAGCTCAATTGACCTTCCCCGATGTTCTGTCAACTGATAATTTGGAATATATTGCTTTGCTGAACAGCAAGCGAACTTTACCGTAAACCGAATGAACAGCTTTTGCATATTTTTGCTAGGAAAATGTTTTTTAACAAATATGTACAAAGCATTGGTGTTTGGTGTTTTTTACCACTACTGGTATGGAATTGGAAATAGTAGAAAAATTACTATTTTCTATATTAAGCCATCCAGCACTCGCTGAGAATATTCAAAATTAACTAACTTTAATTGCAATTAATGCACTAAGGAATTTAGCATCGAACATACAAAAGTCAAAATGTTCATATTGAACTACCGCTCGCTAGAAACGTCCAAAATCTACCTGCTCATCAATTTCAAATAATTCGCTCATCAATTGAACATTATAACAGCATAAATCAAAATATTTTCAAATTTTCATATTAAACGCCCCTACGATCGCTGAAAATGTTCAACATTATCTTATTTGAACTGCTATTGATTCACCAATCAATAGAGCATCGAATTGACATTAGTCAAAATATTTTCCATATACAGCTACCTTACGCTCGTTGAAAATGCCTGAAGTAACTCAATTTTATTTGCTATTGACTCACCAATTTATTAAACATCGAATTTGAAAAAGTAAAATTAAATCCCTTTTTCCTATTGAGCCACTCTACGTTTACTGAAAATGTCCAAATTATAGTCAAAAAGTTTACAAATTTTGCATATTCAGCCACCATACACTCGCTGAAAATGTCCCAAATTATTCAATTCATATTGTTATTGATTCTACAACCAAAAACCATAAAATTTGCAAAAGATCAAAAACTTACTATTTTCCATATCGAGCCACCCTAAGCACACTGCTAATGTCCAAAATAATGCCATTTCAATTGTTTTTGATCGTTTTATCAATCGAGCAAAAGATTTTTTTTTGTGCTGATCACGTGTGCATTGATAATTTCAAAACCAGGATGCGAGACTTGAAATCAACAAAGCATCGTATCGAACGCAGTTTACTCGCCCCTCGCCGATGGTCCGCCAACCGACCGGTTCGAAACAGATTGCTTCGCCGAACACCAAGCACAGAATACCTTCGCATTAAACGAGGGAATAGTTTTCGAACCTATCGCATGCTTACGCTCGGTGAAAATTTTTGAGTAAATTTGCAGAAGCATCGGCTTTCGGTTCGCAATTTACCACCACTGGTGTACAGTTGCAAGGTTGGCGATATATTTATTTATATATATATATATATATATATATATATATATATATATATATATATATATATATATATATATATATATATATATATATATATATATATATATAATGGTGAGTAAAAAACATAGAGATAAAGTTTTTGCTCAGTTGCAATTTTTCTATGATTTGGTTTTTCTGGTTTACAAAAACTCAATACTTCAAACGTGTCCTGGGAAGAGAAAACTTTTATTTTTAATTCCATTTTTGGCAAAACAGTTGAAATTCTCATTCTTTTCGATTTAGTTGCATCTTTAGCATAAAGTTTTTGTTTCAATTCGGTAAGATACCCAGAAGGCAAATATGGTTCATTCTAAAAATGCAATCAATATTTTAAAATTTGATAAATGCAATGTTATAATGTCAGTAAATGTAAGAATTACTTCTGTATAACCGCTGAATATAGACACATTGTCATCATTGTCATCAGTTTCAGCGGATACAGAATCTGTGCTCATTATTGCATCAGCAGCATTTTCCCTCACAGCTGAATAGTGAAAATTTCATCATTTTTGCAGTTTTCCAAAATTGTATGTCATCATTATTTTAATACTCACGTAAATCCTTTGTCCCAATTTTAATCGCTTTCTGCCTACACGGTGCACACAAAACATCATTTGTGATGTGATGTGAAGTGAAGCCACCATAAGTTCAAGGACTTGCCAGTGGATGCGGGTAGACTTACAGTAGCTCCGATATGACCATTCACTTTCTTACTATAGCTGTTACCGAAAAGCGAACAAAAAGGGTTGGGCGGATATGTAAGTAGAGTCACTTACTCGTATTCCGCGGGAATAAAAGATGCTCTTGCAACCATAATATCCAGTGCATGGATGAAACATATCGCTATACAAATGTCCTCGTCGATGCGACTTTGGAAAATTTCGCTTTGTATCCGCTTCGGTCTTGGCCCTGCTTTCCTATATAGTCTTTTATGTGTTTGGTCTACTAACACTATCCATTCTTATCTGCTCTGATTATTTCTATCTTTGTCGAAGTTACGTTAAATTTCCTTTTCCCCATTGTATCGCTTTTTTGACTATGCCGGAGAAACCTGTTAATATCTCAATGTGATAATTTATCAAGAATAAAGAAATAATAATAATTGCTATAACAATAATAATAACAATAATATTTATAATAATACAATAACAACAACAATAATAATAATGATAATAATAAAAGTAATAATAAAAATAGAAATATTGTGACTTACCAAAAGTTAATATGTCATCAAATGAGTTATTACATGAAAGTACCAATTTTTCGTCGTTTTACTGGGGCTCTTGATTTGTTTTAAATTTCCTTTTGGTATTCCTGTGGCACCCTAGGATTTTTACGCACTATATTGTTTTTGTCTATAATCTTTTATTTTGATTGTTTCTCGTGGTAAAAATAAAATAAAATCAGGTATTAGTAAGCTTGTTGAATTATATAATATAAGGATGCGCATTTAACACTAGATTGCCTAGGAAAGTCACAATATGTAAACAATGGAAGGATTGCTTGAAATTCTGTAAACTTTTCTAATTCTTTATTTAACGATATATGCACTTAGGCACACTGCACTAGCTTTTATTTATTCTGTCACAGTTTATATTATTGACTTTTAATTTTGACTGCTTTTGAGCAATTTAGGTCTAAACTAAGTTTTGGGCCTTCTAGTGTTGAGCACGCATCCAGGAAACAAAAACTACATGTATTTCGTGACGAAATACTAGGTGTGATTGGATGAAATGGTCCACGTGAACCGTTCTCTTCCAGAAACACACATCTCATACTCTTAGTTAGAAGGTGACATCTGTGTCCAAGTTGGAGAAATCTAAGTACATTCAAACCTTTCCCGATTTTAGAGTGTATTCACACCTGATTAATCAGTTTCGCCGTCATTGCAATTTGTAAACATCACCGATACCGAGCCGGATCGTAAAGGTTTGAAAGTCCCTAAACGGTTCATAAGATATCAATTTGCTCCTATTCCTGATAACAATAGTCCTCCTTTTAGAAATAAATTCACCAAGTTCAGGACGAATATGATATATTAACATTAATCCCAACTGGATCAAGATAATTCAAATTGGTGATCAATTCCAGGCATAAGAATGCTCGAAACCACCTAATGACCTAATGTCAATTTCAAACATTATTAGCCCTGTCCACTAATAATAATAATAATAATGATAATAATAATAATAATAATAATAATAATAATAATAATAATAACACATGATGTAATAAACATCAGAATTATATGTTGTAATATACTATGATAAACACTGCACTTTAAGATGGGCTTCAACCTACAAACCATTTCGCACGCTCTCATTCTGCTACTAACGCAGAAGGCGATAGCACCCAGTCGACGCCGTTCTATTGACCAAATGTCATCATAGACACACGGGGAGGCATGAGATAGGAACTTGTGAGGACTAAGTTATCTCACCATTCGACGACCGGTGCACACAAAACATCAAAACATCATTTGCCTACAAAAAATCGAATTTCTCAAGAAGAGAAGAAGAAACCCGACGCAACGGATGTTTTTGATTTTTCTAACATAAGCCTCATGGACATAGCTGCATGTGCAGTTCAGCCATAGACGAAGCAGAAAAAAAGTCAACGCTGTAGAGTTCGGATCGGTCGGATCGGCATAATGCGGATAGCCCCTTTTAACCCCGTATTCGCGCGGTACGCGGATAATAGAAAAATTCACTGATTCGAAAGTATTGATCTTTCCACTCTGAAACTTTGCTAAGATTGAGTTGAACCCCTAAGGCTTCTTTTTCAACAAAAAAAGGAAAAAATTAGGCCCAAGTTTGAATTTTTTTTATTTGTTTAATAATTTTTAACTTTTTTCAACTTATTTGAAAGCTAAGGAAAAGACGCACATTTCATGTCTTGGGCGAATTTTTGTATCTTTATTAGATTTTACGGCATAGGCTGTTGAAAGAAAGCGCGAAATTTCAAAAAATCACATATATATATATATATATATATATATATATATATATATATATATATATATATATATATATATATATATATATATATATATATATATATATATATATATATATATATATATATATATATATATATATATATATATATATATATATATATATATATATATATATATATATATATATATATATATATATATATATATATATATATATATATATATATATATATATATATATATTCTACTTCATTGCTCTAAATGACTGTTTGAAATTTTTTACTCATTTCTCCCTGTAATTCTGAAATCGAAATTCGGATCCGGATGCAATGATCGTAAGTCTGTAAAAATCGGTTCAACCATCTCCTAAAAAATGAAGTGAGTTCCGTTCTGGAATAGTTGATCACTAGGAACCGGGAACTGGGAACCGATAAAAACGAATTCAGTTTGATTTTCATCTAAGTTTGTGAAAATCGGTTCAATCGTTCTTGAAAAATTTAAGCGAATTCCGTTTAGAAATATACGACTTCTGTTTTCGGTACTTCCGCAACCGGCAACTAAAACCCGGTATACCCCAAGAATCAATGTATTTGGTCATCAACTAACTAGGCCTGTGAAATTAAGTGGCTAGCTGAAAGTAAGCCAGCATCCAGATCCGCAAAATATTCGATAGCAAGTTATGGGATTATAAGCCATTTAATTTGAATCTAAGCGGTTGAACATTCTTTGAAAAAATCAGGAGCTCATTTTTCATTTTATTTATGCACATTTCATCCCGTTACTCCCGAGCCCGAAGTTCAATCCGGACAAAATTCAACAGTAGGTTATGGGGTCAAGAAACCTTTTATTTGAATCTAAATTTTTGACAATCGGTCTAACCATCTCTAAGAAAATCGAGTGCATATTTTTGTTACATGCTACACATATCTTTGTTGAAAAACTGTTTTCAGTTTGAGAGAATTGAGCGGCGAGAAAAACAAGCGTTTTATCGTTCCATGTCTTTTATTCCATAATATCTCCGGAACCGGAATAGACAGCCATTCGAACTTCGAACTTGATTTCACAGCCCAAAAGTAGCTTTTTACGAGCCTAAGCTTGCTGAAATCTGTTCAGCCATTTCCTATGAATTGAGGCACCCGTTTATTTTCTATGAGCGGAGGGAGCTCTTCCAGCTTTATTCAAGAAAAGTACCCGCTCCGCAACAGTGGCACCATGTGACGAGAAATTCTTTTCGTCATAAGTTTTTAAATTATTGTTGACCCGCTAATCTTTCAGCACAGTTAGATTAAACGATGTTTCGTTGTACTTTGATATTTTTCCCCATATATATATATATATATATATATATATATATATATATATATATATATATATATATATATATATATATATATATATATATATATATATATATATATATATATATATATATATATATATATATATATATATATATATATATATATATATATATATATATTCACAACATGACAACAAATCAATCGTTTATAAAAAAAATTGTATTAAACAATTATGAATTCTGACCCTAAAGAGAAAACCAAATCGATTTTTGAATTAGTTTGAAAAAGAAATTATCACTCTAATATGGGTATGACAGGAACTAAAATTACGAGCATCTTAGAGCTTAAGAGGTGTGCCTTTAAATTTATATTATTTAATAAAAAAAATATTACGAGATTCGGAAAAGTCGTATTTAACCCGGAAAGTCACTCCGTACCTTCATGTTAGTCGTCTTTCCCGCCAATAAATAATCGAAGAAGGCTTGTCCGACTCACCGAAATGCCACTAACAAAAATCAGAATTAAGATAATTCCAAATCACAAATAAAGAATCGCATTTGAAAGTACTTTTTCCAGCGGAACTGCATCTCGAAACTTATATACCTAGTTGTGAATGGATACATTCTGCTCGTCGGTACAGCGGTAATTATTTATGCTTTTAGTGCTTTCTCGCAGGTCAGAAGGAATGTGAAAACCATTTCCGATTGCCCGAAATGTTGGCTAGAAAACGGAAAAGCACAATATTCTCTAATTTTATGCTAATTTAACCGATTCGATATGCTCATTAATTCATTCTATTTTTTCGGTTTTCCCCTTTTTCCGCAGACTTGTTCCATTGGGCGAAGGCAACTAAATTTGGTTATCTTGCGCAGCTCGATGTTCATGGAAAAGCCCAAAACAGGGTGTCCGGAGTGCGAACCCAGCACATACTCGAGGCCACCAGCCTCGCCACAGTGTATTCGCCAATGCTGCCATAAAGTGCCGTAGAAGAAGAGTGTCTGTATGTGTGCGCAAACGAAAGAGGAAGTGAGGGAGTTTCAATTTACGACGGCCTGTCGCGAGCTGTTGTGGTGAATTAAAATTAAGAAGATTAGTGAAAATTGAATCGCATTCGGATTTGCAACTCGGGACCGCCCGAAGTGTTAGCGGAATGGATACCGGTTTGACCTTCGACGATGAACCTCCGCCCGAACCGAGGGACGGATGGCTGCTGGTGCGGATTTTTGTGCCGGAGCTGAACGTCTACAAATGTCTCCAGTTTCCGTCCGATAAGGTCGTGTGGGACGTCAAACAACAGTGTCTGGCTTCGCTACCCAAGGTAAGCAAACACTCGGCCTTTGAGAAATGTTTTTTTTTCTTTCCACTTTTTTTCAGAAATTTATTGCCATTATTCAGCAGTTTCGTACGCCTCCCATCTTATCGGTTCTGCGCATCAAAAAACATCGCCTACATTCAATATCGGCCATCTTTTACCACATTCGAGCCACAAATCACAACACTCAACGATTGATTACAGCTCTTGAAGCCATAAAAAATAAAACACATGATTGCCAGTGATTCAGGACATTGATCGATTTCCTTGGAAATTCCAAGCCACTTGTTTCGTGGCGCTTCGATGGGTGCTGTGATAAGAGAATTTGTTTTAGAGAAGAGTATTGAACTTATTTAACTATTTAACTTCTCTGAGTGATCATCACAGACGATCACACATGCGGTTCATATGCGAATGCTCTCCATCGCTTATACTTTTCGGCAACATAGGCACACTATCTATCCTAAGAGATTGAAACGCCGTGAATGAGATTCTGGTTCTTCTCTGTATTTGGAGTTGACCTTGAAAAAATAATTAATTCATCGGAGCAGGCCTAATTGCAGTAGTCCGGCTACCACAAATAGCCGGGCTTCCACAGGCGCACTCGTCGGGCGCTGACAGTCGACATCGTGATGCTTGGCGTGGAATTGCTGTCCAATTAGTTGGCCATTTTCACGGTTAGTTTGAGACTTTCTGAACCGACGAAAGAAAGAAGACCGCTAGGCGGAGGATGAAAACGTCATTGAATTTTATCATTTCGATTGTTTTTTTTTTGGTTCCGATTATAGAGGTTTTAACCTTAAGGTTAAAACCCTATGTGCGTGGTTGGGAATCGCACCCAGGTGGGCTGCGTGAAGGGCATCGATTTACCCATCACGCTATACCCGTCCCACATTTCGATTGTCTTTCGAGTTAAGCTTGTTATTATTGTTGCACTGGTGTTATTTATAAGTTTCGTACAAGACAGCCTCCCACTTAAAAAGGTGTTAACAACAAATGTTTCAAGAGTCTAGTAGATAGGGGGCGAGAACTTCCGCACAGTGAAGTCTGCCTTCAGCCATTCCCGGTTGTCGATAGTATTGTTAAGTTTGGTTAAGTTTGTCATTGCAAAACATCCGAGTAGTGCAACTTCTGTGCGATGTGAGGCAATATTTACATAATGATAAGTTTCCCCTTCTCAAGTCGCATGTTGCACATCCGAGAGGGTAATTAAACACTACAAGCCAGAAGAAGCGGCTTCTGACAACAAACAGTGGAACGGCGGCAACAGCTGCTTTGATCTGCAGACTATCATCTAATTCGTTAGTTGGAAGTAGAGTGAAGGCTGCCGTCCCCGCCGCTATCGTCATCGTCGTCATCGTCGTCGTCGTCTGAGTAGGCGTTCGGTCGTCGGTAACTGACCTGAGTGTTTGGACGTTAAATTTGATTACCCGGCTTCCTCATGAATTGACACAGACAGTAGCCATCTCCTTAGATGCCTTAAAGTGCATGCGGGAATTAACTTCCTAGTTTATCAAAATTCAGCTACACGGTCGTCCCAGCTTCCGACAATGGGGTGAAGATTATAGCTTGTGCGTGCTTTGAGGACACTGCAACATTGTTTGTAGGCCGGTGATCCAAACATTCAACAGAGATCAAGGAATTGCAACCGCTACGCAAACGGATTCTCGATATATTTCGTGCGAGACCGACACTCTACTAATAAAACCTATGATTATCATTCTGCTTGTCTATTTTTTTATTATTTTATTTATGGCAGGTGTTTTACGGTGACAATAATTTTCAATTATTATCACTATACTACTCATTGAATATGTCATGTCACTTATCAAGGTTTGGCAAGTTTATAGCTTACGGAAACTGACAGTAAATCACTTCGTGGGTGTTTTGTTTCGAATGCTGCACAGCAAAAAGTCCTCATCCACCTAGTAGTTAAATGAAGCCTTTCACAATACCATTTTATGGGAAAGCGAAAAGTTTCAGGTGTTTTTGAACGCTATTTTCGGAATTTCAGGAATCAAAGACCAGGTTTAGTCAAGGTACGCCAGTTTTGTAAATTTTCTGTGTATTTTGCATCACTTTCGAACGGCTTGTAAATTTTGATACTCATCACCCTACAATCACCTCTATTCTGTAATCCGACGGATTTGTGATACGAACGAATCTACACCTTCGTTAGAGTTCGAATTTTGCATTCTTTATTCCGTTCGACTTGTATGATTCGTTCGGGAACACTTGAAATTTCGAACACTAACCATCAAAGCTGTCAACACGTGTAAGTACGTTCCATATTATTTATATTATTCATTTTTTAGTAAACGAATCCGGCACACTTGTATAAACAATTTAGAACGATTCTAAACCGAACAGAAGTAATACGTACGCAAGTCGATCGAGTAATGTTTGAAAATTTAACAACTCGAACGAATGTTCATACCCAACTCGAACAGAATGCAGAATGGAAATTGGACATTTCATCAGAATATTTCGAATCGATCGACGTTCAGAATAGGGGTGACTATTTTCGGAACCGAAAGTCGGATTAAGAAAAATGTCCATAACCTATGAAACCGTGAAACCTTCAATTTGATTCTACATTTTGGTACCCGAGTAACAATTTTTGCTACGATAGCTTATTTGTAACATCTAACCACATGCGTGACACAGTTTTGACTAGTAACTAGCGACATATTGTAGATCGGCTTGAAATAGGTTATCGTTACATTACAGTGTTATGCTGAAAAAAACTTATCTTTCCATAACATGAAAATAACTTGTTTTCAAGTAAACTAGTCACCAACGACATTGTGAACATGAAATGCTTTTCTATCATATATTTCTATTATATTAAATTACACATTTGATTGCGTACATATTGTACAACGATCATCCTACTTTCCAAATGCTTAAAATTAATCCATGTACATTAAATTCTTATCAGTATGTTTGAATTCGGTAGATAACTTATATATGATAAATTGTTCAACATGACAAAAATATGTGGTGATTGGAAGCTTAAATAACTATTTGGTAATTATGTTATGGTGAAATATGGTTGTCACCTTGTTTTAATCAGTGTAATATAAAAAAAACATGCTCGTGCTCTTGTTGCAACAAAGTGTGGACTCAGTCGCCTTAGAACTAGTTGTGGATTGCTACTTGTGTAAGTCGGTTTAGCCATCTTGGAGAAATCGACTATTCCACTACTATTTCCAGTATTTCTGGAAACGAGTTAACCCAAATCGGCTCGTTTGCCCATCATTCAACAAGACATCTAGATTGTAGCAGTTTTCGGCCCAATTTCAAAGATTTTTTACGTGTTTGGCAAGGTCCCCAAGTAGCAAACATTGTTCTAGCATTGTATTTCGACACTCTTCTCGCAACAATTGTGCGATTAAAAAAGCGCAGTTTGCTTGTATGATGTGCATCAAGTTTCTTTGTTTTCATAAATACGTTTATTTCATATGCAATATACATAAGTTTTTCTTCGCCGTGGTATCCACAATACATAGTACTTTAAACCTAATACATTTCGAATATCATATTAGTATGTTGGTACTCATTAGTTAATCTAAACACTGTTTTTATCAAGCGAGTTGCTATTATAAATTGTATTAAATGAAATACATTTATTTTCTACATGATCTTATAACTATTTCAGGTTTGTTTGTATCAGCTCAACACTTTTATTTAATATAAGATAGCTGGCTATTAGTTGAACTCAATCAAGTTTCTTGTTAGATATGTTTCATAGCAGTAATATTTGTTAAGTAGAAACCGAAAAGTAAACTGCTCAAATGAACTTATTGTAGAATCAGTTAAATAAACCGATGTGGAGCTTAGCCCTTTCAGATTTTTGATTTGGTTTCACAAGCAGTAATATGAAGGATTTTCACATTTGTTACAAAAACATGTAAAATCATTTGTCAAAAAAATCTGACATGAATAATCGTTCTGTAGCAATTGTGGAACATGCCAATTTTAACAAGTTTTCAATTCTACATGGGTCATTTTAGATGCCGGTTTGAAATTGTCTAGCTCTCAGCACCCTTTGCTTCCGACATCGGAAGTCAGTTCTAAAAAAAAGCAAAATTGCCTATAAGACCACAAACTCTTTCATTTTAATCGAAGTCTGTGCAATTTAGCTAGCCATCGGAGAGAAAGAAATCGTGAGTGAGTTCCAATTTGGAATTTATCATCAATCCTTCCGGCGTTTCCGGAGAGAGTTACCAAGCGAAGAGTTCAGAATTATGTGGTGAAATGAACAAAAAAAAATGAAAATATGTGTACTAAATTTTCTCAGCGATGGCTGAATCGGTTGTGATCCGACATCCGGAATATCAGGGTGTAGAACATTTCAAGCAGTTATACAGAGTAGTAAGGAAAAACACGGCAAAATTGGGTTGGTGGGGCTCAAATCAGTTCCAATCGATAGTCCTTGTCAGTTTACTGCCAAACGTATCCATTTTGGTACCAGTCCTCGGATTCCGGTTCCGGAAGCACCGGAAAAAATAGTCACAAACTCTAAAATGGGACAAACTTACTTTTCTCAGCGATGGCTTGACCGATTTTCACTAACTTTAAATGCAAAGTCTTATGATTCCATACATAACTCCTGGATTTTATCTGGATCTGACTTTCGGTTCCGACAACACAAGGTGTCAAAAAATTCACACCGTCTTATAAAATGACCCGTTAAGCACATGCGCTGGTATGGAAGAAAACATAATACCACCTCTACGAATGAAGCACAATTCCCTACACGCGGTAAAGAAAACGAAAACCAACACCGAAGCTCGATTTTGAAAACACAATCAAGTCCATCGGCACCAAGCACACATGAACACAGGCACGAATGTCTGTTACTGATGTGTGATTTTTGTCGAACACGGTGCTGAAATATAGACAAATCATAGCCATTTTACGAGATGTGCGAAGAAAGAAAGAATTTCAATAGATTCAAGTTCATTTGAAAAAAAATTTCGAAGTAAATTGTGAAACTATTTGAACTTGTAGGCCTGGCTATTTAATGGTCTTAATTTAAACTTACTTCAACTGGTACAGTCTCCCGATTCCGGTTTCGGAAATGTTAAGGAGATAGACAATATTACACCACTAGATGGATTAAAAGAGGTTTTTTAAATTATTATAGCTCAATTATGTGTCGATTTATTCGAATAGTTTTTGACTGTCATTCGTTTCTTTTCAATACACGTATATATATATACCTCCATTTACGTAAATTATATAAGTATATATGTATTAATATACGTGCACATGTGTGCAAATTTTTGTATTTTTTAAAACATATACATATTGGTGAAGTTAAAGCGATCATTTATATGTATAAATATTTACACATATATGCAGACGAGTGAGTGTGTAAGCATACATACATACATACATATATAAGGTTCGTAAAAGGTTTGGGTGTATCGTGATATTTTTTCATTGAGTGTCACCAATGGGTTTCGAGCAGCGTTTTCCGTTCCCGAGAATCGTTCAGGGAAATTGGACGTCTTTTACCAGTATTACGACGTATTTTAGTTCTTCTGTCAACGTTGTAATTGTTTCGTTTATCTCTCGTAAAAACGGTACATTGAAAATTAAGTACGCGAGTTAGCACCTCCGACATCCGGACTATTGCTATTTTTGAAAACTTTTCATTTCGTGGCCGAATTTTCTGTACAAATTACATATTTACAAAACATATAACACGATACAATTTTGTAGAATTGTCAATTGCCAGGTACCCAGAGCAATGACAAAATGAAAATATTTTCAGAATATTTACTAATAATCCCTTTCTGTGGTTCACGTGTATGTGATTCATGCAGAGGATTTCTCGATTCGTAGTAGTAACATGTATCGAACTATAAATCCTTTCCTTCCCACACAAATCTTCATTAGGACTTGGCCAGCGTCGGTATTGATCAGCATGTAGGAATCATTGCAGTTTGCACAATGTTGATCCTGATCAATAACGAAGTAGCAACACATGCGCGGTCTCTAATGCTAAATCCTACTGGTGTTTGCGGAGCCGTAAACCATGGCGACAATATTGCCTAAATAAATTTGCTACAGTTTCCTTTAGCCGTTAATTATTTATCAATAGCGATTCAAATTAACCGTTTTACCGGTTTTCAATAACTCATAGTGCGCCTCACCACACTGGTCCTACCAAATACAGAGCGTAATCTTGGATAAGAGCGATTTCTCCATGATGTCGATAAACCGATATGATATTTTTGCTCCAAATTCTTGTTGATTGACAAACGAGAATTGAGTCTCCCTATTTTCTCTTGCGAAATTATGACACACGGACGGTACTGAGAATTGCACAACGTACCCGTTGAGAGGGGTGTTTGGATTTAGTAAAACAAAGCATAGGTTCAAATCGACTGCGAGCAAGGTACTGATCGGGTTTGAGTTTAAAAGTTTGCGTGATAGAACCAGAAACCCGACCATGATATACCATCGGGTTCGAGTCGGATGAGGTTCAGGATTTTTAATTTTTTGTCGACTACAAATCGGGTTTAACAATATTCAACCATCTCCAGACCGAATGCCAACATCTTGCAACATTGAATTTAACAATTTCAGCATTGTATTTTTGCCTTTCTCTATAGAAAGGTATTAGAATTGCTGGAAAAACCGACTTTGAACGGAGCCTCGGAGACCCATAGTGTTATATACCATTCGATTCAGTTCGACGAGATCGGAAAAAGTCTGTGTGTATGTGTGTACACACACACACTTTTAGAAGATATTTAAACGCGCTCAATTTTCTCAGAGATGGCTGAACTGATTTCAACAAACTTGGGCTCGTTTGAAAGCTACTGTCGGACCATTGATCAAATTCGAAGATCAAATGGCTGTGACTTTTGGTTTCGGAGATATGATTGTATAAGTGACGTAACCGACAAAAAGCGTTGTATTTTAACGCGCTCAATTTTCTCAGAGATGACTGAACCGATTTTAACAAACTTGGGCTCGTTTGAAAGCTACTGTCGGGCCATTGATCAAGTTCGAAGATCAAAATGCTGAGACTTTTGGTTCCGGAGATTTGATTGTATAAGTGATGTAACCGACAAAACATGTTGTAAGAATCTTATATAATATATATATATATATATATATATATATATATATATATATATATATATATATATATATATATATATAAGGGTGCCAAAATTTTAGGATCACCGCTAATTTTGTTAAGCTCTAGTACTCAAAAGTTTAAGCACCTCGAAAAAAAAGCCTTCATGCTAAATTTGAGTTAATCGGACATGCGTAAGGGGTGCTGCCCGGTGGTAAAGGTTTGACAATTTTCGATCTTGAAGAAGCACCATAAGGGGGAGTACATGAAATTTCCAAAATCGAAATTTTTTTTTAATGCCGAAACTCTTAAAGCTGCATAAAACATCGAAATTTAGCGTCATCTAAAAAAAAATTTTTTGAAAAAATCAACTTTCTGGGACTTGAAAAATTTTGATATTTTTTGTAAGTCTCAAAAAGTCGATTTTTTCAACAAAATTTTTTTTCGAGATGACACTAAATCTCGACGTTTCATGCAATTCTAAGCCTTTCGGCATCGAAAATTTTTTTTCGATTTCGAAAATTTCATGCACTTCCCCCAATGGTGATTTTTCAAGATATAGGGTGATTTTTTAAGAGCTTGAGAACTTTTTTAAACAATAAAACGCATAAAATTTGCAAAATCTCATCGGTTCTTTATTTTAAACGTTAGATTGGTACATGACATTTACTTTTTGAAGATAATTTCATTTAAATGTTGACCGCGGCTGCGTCTTAGGTGGTCCATTCGGAAAGTCCAATTTTGGGCAACTTTTTAGAGCATTTCGGCCGGAATAGCCCGAATTTCTTCGGAAATGTTGTCTTCCAAAGCTGGAATAGTTACTGGCTTATTTCTGTAGACTTTAGACTTGACGTAGCCCCACAAAAAATAGTCTAAAGGCGTCAAATCGCATGATCTTGGTGGCCAACTTACCGGTCCATTTCTTGAGATGAATTGTTCTCCGAAGTTTTCCCTCAAAATGGCCATAGAATCGCGAGCTGTGTGGCATGTAGCGCCATCTTGTTGAAACCACATGTCAACCAAGTTCAGTTCTTCCATTTTTGGCAACAAAAAGTTTGTTAGCATCGAACGATAGCGATCGCCATTCACTGTAACGTTGCGTCCAACAGCATCTTTGAAAAAATACGGTCCAATGATTCCACCAGCGTACAAACCACACCAAACAGTGCATTTTTCGGGATGCATGGGCAGTTCTTGAACGGCTTCTGGTTGCTCTTCACTCCAAATGCGGCAATTTTGCTTATTTACGTAGCCATTCAACCAGAAATGAGCCTCATCGCTGAACAAAATTTGTCGATAAAAAAGCGGATTTTCCGAATGGACCACCTAAGACGCAGCCGCGGTCAACATTTAAATGAAATTATCTTCAAAAAGTAAATGTCATGTACCAATCTAACGTTTAAAATAAAGAACCGATGAGATTTTGCAAATTTTATGCGTTTTATTGTTTAAAAAAGTTCTCAAGCTCTTAAAAAATCACCCTGTATATGAAAATTCCACTAAGTGGACTAAGAAGGGTTTTTTAGATTAGCATCACTCTTCTCATACAAATAGGCAACGCGAATGTCAAGCACTAGTTTGGAAAAATGATGCTGACTATGTGACATAAACACTGAAGCATGCTTTTGAGAACTACTCGAATCAATCTGAATCAATTGGTGTCAAAATTAGTATCCGAACATGTTTATTAAAAGTAATAAAATATAGTAATATAGTAATAGTAACAAAATATAATAAAAGTATTAAAAATAGTAATAAAAATTAATAAAAGAAATATATTTTCATGAGACTGTTATGAAAGAAGAGAAAGGCATTATCACACCACTAGGTGGATTAAGAAGGGGTTTTTCATATTGGTATCCGTCCCTTTTGTTCATTAGTTCTACTTATTTCGAGATCGTCTTATTGTTCACAGCACTATGTTGTTCTTCGATGTGTCCACGAATCCGTCATCCCGGCCATATGCGGTGTATTGTGGATTATGTGTACAACAAATTCTCAGAAACGTTTTTCTTAAAAGATTTCATGATTTGCGTTCTATGTGTAATTACGTCAACTGTGAAATGTATATTTTTGTGCGTTATTTTATTGGTTATCTTTGTAGAATAAACAAAAGCCGTTCGTGAGTGGGAACGAACATTATCGTCACATTTAAAACTCCCAATAACCTATTTGTCAGTATATTATTTCGATTGCCTACTGCCAGTTCAATCTTGGTAGGAAACTATTTTCCTCCTGATGGGCATAATTCACCGTTGTGCTGCTATCGAGCGAATGAAATATCGAGTGACCTATATTCACTACAGCAACCCGATCCAGCGAATGAAATACCGACACGGAAAATTGAAATCATCCAACCATTCGTGGTCAAAACGGCCATCGACTTCGCCGTGCTGAGCTTCCACTGGGTTCGGCGACGACGAACGACCACGATGTGATCATCACATGGTTTGAGACCCGCGTGTTCAAACCTTCATGCTTCCATATCACGTCTGTATGTGTGTTAGATTGGATTCCCAGTTTGCTGCCTCCTTCCCTTCCGTTTTTATTTTTTCTTGCACGTTCAATAATATAACAGTTATACCATATTAAAACTGTTTTTGACCAGTGCAAAGATCATCCCGCGCGATCCCGAAAGACGAAAATGCACCAACATGGATGGAGGTTTATCACCTGTGGTGTCACCTAGTTAGCAGAACTAAACGCAGGCTTAGAATCGGTGGACAAAATTAGATAATTTGGGAATTATCTCAGTAAGTATTTAAATTTTGGCCAAAGCTCATCCACTGTGGGCTCACGTACCAACCGAAGAATGAACAAAACCTTTCTCCATCAGTTGTGACGTGCTTTTTGCTTCTTCTCATCCTCCTTTTACGCTTTCCAGTTCACCGATAGCTCCTCTCCGAAACCCGTTAGGGTATAGGTTCGAAAAAGGTCTTTTAAATTCCGTCGTGAAGGTGTCTTTCTATTTTCTGCTTCGCGGTATTTTACATACATATATTGCATATTTCGACCGAACACATGTGAGCTTTCAACTGACTTGCTTTTGATTTAGTTAGCGACTTGAGGTGAGCTTAGAGCTTGGTTTCGAGTTCGGACAATGCAATGATCCGTAGTACAGTGCAGCATGTGATTACCGATAGCATACCCCCGAGCTGCGACGGCGATGGCGACGGCAACAGCAGCATCAGCGTTAACCTATTTAGGCCTGCTTCTGAAGCGGCCTTTAGCGGAACCGGTTCTCGGTCGGTGGAAATGGTACACATTCCACCGCACGACGCAAACTGGATCAAATGCTTATTCGTATGTACATAATATAAATAGAACGATAGATGATGGAAAATTACAATTGCAAGAGCTTTTTTGCACGTGAAAGCGCACTGACGCTGATTGCATTGCATTGATTTCAATTTAAACGATTGTGATCGACAATTCTGCACAAAAATAACTGAGCTATAGGAAAAAAATATTTCGCGTTCTTAAAGTGAATTTTGCTGAAAAAAATCAGATTTTTTTAAGTACCACAGTGTGCTTATCTCTCCAGTTGGTAGAATACTCTAGCCCAAGGTCTGAAAACTGCGAAGTATGTCTTAGGGTGAAGCCAGAGTAACGCGAGAGTTTTCCAATGAGATATATTAGCGTGTGTCACAGTGATAGTAGTAACAAAAATATATCTAATTAAAAGAAAATGTGGATCAAAAATCAAACAAAATCATCTTGACTGAATCCATTATGACTTAAACCGTCTACATGGTGTAATGTCAATTGCCGCAGCTCTAACCGAAGTTGTAGCTTTTTTTTCAGAATACAAATGTTTCTCACGCGGCGATGTTTTTGTTCTCCAGTAGTTTCAACTTTCGAAGCTCTATTCCCAGAAGTAGTGCTCTTTTTCGACGGTATCAATTATGTGGTTTTCGTTGTGATGTACAGGAGACTTTATATTTATAGAAAATGTATAGACTTTTTTATCGAGATAATTCGAAATATTCTCTAAACTCATTTATTACACTTTCACTGACTGTACTTGCCAGTAATTTCTAATGTTTTCGAGATATCTTCCCAACATTCCGCATTTCATTGAAAAACTGATCCTTCGATATCAATAGAGCTTCGATATCAATAACACCATAACAAAAAATGGATCAGGAAACCATTGTTCGCTCGTTAATCGCATGAAAATCTGTGCACGTTCTGCTTATTGTTTGTCGCAACGGAAATCACTCGTCACTACGCAACGCCTCGTGTTTACTCTGAAATACATGTTAATTTTTTGCTGTACACAAATGAACGAAATACAAAACTTTAATGATCGCATCGCTTTGCGTCGCGTGTCGTGCCCACTCTGGCTTCACCCTTAGCTTACCTGCGTTTGATTGTAGTTTCACTAACATTACACCGAATAGTTCATTTCACCGTAAAGGTCTTACTTGCACCAACAGTCTAGAGAATCGAAGGAGCTTACTGACGAATGGATAATTCCGCTCAAGACGCGAGTCCATCGGTAACTCACCGTCGAAAGCGTTCAAAAGTCAATTCTGCCTAGGTTTATCAGTTTTGTCTGGTTTACCCAAAGCAAGTATCGGTGATTGAGTTGATTCAGGGCGAGAGCGCATCCATATCTGATGGCGAAAATTTACCTTTCTGATAAACCAAAGCTATTCTGCTAACTGACCCTTTCGGCATTCCGTGAAATCATGCTAGCCTATAATTTGAAATAATCGAAGCTAGTTTGTTCGATCAGTTTTTGGAACCTGATACCTCATATGAGTGTAATGATGCCTTTCTCATATTATTCATTATCTCCAAAATATTACATCTAGTATCATCAAAATACTTAAAATAAAAACATTTAGAACCCTGTTTTGAAGATTTGTTTTGCATAATACTGTTACATTTAAATACTACATTTGAATTTAAGGTAGTAAACATCGATTCAACCATATTTGAGAGAATGAAGTAAGCCCAATTTTAGAGATTTCGACTACTTTCCGAATTTGCGGAACCGAAAACTGGATATCGTTATAGTGAAATTCGGATCATTTGGCCATCAGGTAAAATTAACTACAAACTGAAACAGTTGTTAGTCCAATTTAAAATAATTTCCCAAATGTTCTAAACCTTCGCTGTAAATGGCAGGTCCAGTATAACTAAAAACAGTTCGTATGGCTATAAATTACAAATCGGAACAATTTGGAGCACAACTTACAACGTATTTTAAGATTGTATATGTCGATTTAAAATATGAAAAACTTATCACCTTATAATGTTAGAGCTGGATGTCGTACTATTTTCAAAGTCTTTTTATGGGACTATGAGACCTGTTAATTTAGGTTTGATTTTAGGATAATTTCATATGAGTTTATTAGGCCCAAGACTGATTTGCAAACTAGAGAAATTTATTAGCCACTTTGAATAATTCGCTACTTATCACATGGTTACTAATGAAAAAAAAAATCTTGAAATTGACAGTTTTACTCTAAGCACCCTTTCTTCGGAACCGGAAGTTGGATCTGAATGAAAATCGGGATATTCTGTCTTGAATCTAAAATGGAAAAATCGGTTGAGTCATCTTCGAAAAAAGCTACTGAAATTATTTTCATTTGTTGACGTGAATACGTCTTACCTTAATATGGGGCGCCTTTTTAAAAAATGTTGCACTACAACAATAGGTAGAACTCAATCGAAAATATCTCTTGTTATACTTCACACGACAACATGATTTTTGTTCCATGTCATCGAAAATATGATCAGGAATTAGGATAAAATTTTTAGTAGTATGAGATAGCCACAAATAACTAAAAATTAATTGCTCTGAAATGTTTGGTATCAACCAGTATCACTGAGCATATCTTATAACGCACGTTTGCTTTTCTCGTGGTCGGAAAACGGTTTCGATATATTCAGCGACAATACATTTTCATGTTATCTACTAAGTAAGAATTTAATTAGATCTTTTCTTTCTAGCCTGCGCAGTTGACTGAGCATGACATTTAGTCGAATGCACCAAAAGCATATCTTTTCAACCGGTCTAATTCCAGATCCATATTCAGGATCAGAATTCAACTCCAGGATCAAAATTCATTTTCTGATCCAGGCTCAGTACTCAGTTCCAGATTCAAAACTCAGTTCTAGAATTAGTGCAGCATTCAGTTCAAAAATTCAGATTCAAAATTCGGTTTCAGATCCAAAATCAAACAACCTCTAAAAACGATTATCGATATTTATTAGATATTTAAAAGTGTGAATGAAGCATGAAAGTTTTTTTTTCGTATTCACGTCATCCGATTATATGTCTGACATTATCCATCCGTCTATTTTTTTGCGTATCACCCTATAATTCCTGAACCGGAAGTAGGATTCAATTAAAATTTGGAAACTTTGTATAAGTGCAAGTCCCTTCATTTGAATCCAAGTTTGTGGAAATCGGCTCAACCATCTCCGAGAAAATTGACAATATTTGTCGAACACGCATACACATACAGGCTTTACTTAGTTCGTCCAGCTGATGTGAATAATATATGACATTCGGCTCTCGGTTGAAAAGTCGGGTTTCACAGTGTTTACATAGCCTTTTTATATGAGAAAGACAAAAATAAGTCTGTGACCATCGACTAAAGCGACCAACAAATTAAAGTGTCATTAGAATACGTGTAAAAGTAGTTTGGAGCACAGTTTTCTGATTTTATATGTATTTTGCGTCGCCACTTATAAAATGGGTTAAAATTTTTAAAACTCATCATCCTCAAACTCCGGAACC